>NC_022020.1:6626293-6645833 GCF_000317375.1 Microtus ochrogaster
TGCTCCTCCGTGATGGTGAACTTGTGTCCTCTGAAACTGAATCAGAGCAAACCCTTTCTCCCCTCAGTCGCTCCTGTCAGGGGTATGGGCACAACTGGTAAGTAAGCTTTTCCTCCTTTTAGTTAAAGTAATGTTAGTTAGCTTGGTTAAAGCTGCCCTGTTTCCACCCAGTTCCCCTCAAGGACAATGAGCTGTTTTCTTCTTTGGATAATGGGAACCCCCTGAAGAGCACCCCCCATACTTCCTTACTCTGTGCTGTGACAGGGCTCCTCAGGCTCTTCCTGCATCTGATCTGGAACCAGCTAGTTCGTGGAGGAGGCAGTGTGTGTAGGAAGGTTGCTGAGTGTGCAAGTGTGCACACAGGTGCTGGGCGTGTTCACACAGCTGCTGGGCGTGGACACCTGGGAAGTGAGCATTGTTTCTAGACTTTGTAGGGGACAGAGCTAGGACTGAAAAATACCTGGCATTTGCATGAACTCTTGCAGTTTGTATTCTGAACTGGCTTCGGAGTAAGAGCATCAGCTGCTTTACCAAAGGACCTGGTTCAGTTCCTAGCACTCACACAGTGGCTCACAGCCATCCTTGATTCCAGTTCCATGAGATCGAGTGCTCTCTTGTGGCCTTCTTGGGTACTACATGCATGTGGTTCATAGACACAATAACGCAGGCAAAATATTCATATGCATAAAATAAAAAATAAAGGAAAAAGTTCTTAATTAGCATGGATTTTTAACGTGCTTCTTTCTGTATCACAAAACTATGTCCCAACCGTTTAGAAAAATAGAATCTACCTTCCTGTAAGGACATGGCCACTGGACACACACAGGGTGAGGCGTGTGGGGTGGCCTCTGAGGACATTCCATAGCAGGAATGTCCTGTTAGGTTAGCACACCTTAAAGTCTGTTGATTGTGTCCCCTGACCCGCTGCAGTGTGAATGCACTTGGATTTACACGTAGGTTCCTTCGGCTCCTTTCACAGCTGTTGTTGGGGTTGTGGACTCTAGGGTCTCGTCTGTGAACAGTGTGAACACAAGAGAATTCATCTCTGCCCTCTTTCCTCCCCTCCCCAGATAGCACGCTCATCTGATGACTTATTTATTTATATTTACATGTAGTTGAATGACCTTGAACTCCCAATCTTCCTGCCTCGATTTCCAGGTGCAGAGATCATAGATGTTTGCCATAGCACCTGGCCTGTGAGGGGCTTGAAGTGGAGCTCGGGACCTCGTGAGTCGTAGACAAGTGTTCTACCAATGTCTGTAGTCCTGATAACCTGTTTCCAAACAAATGCTGGGGCTTCCCTGCCACTGTGGGGTCCTCCTATGAGAGTCTCGAGCTGTGTGGAGCCCTGCTTTTATCTGCCTCAACCCTTCCAGTAATCATATATAGAAAGTATCTTTGGAGACATTTTTTTAAACTTCCCAAGACATGTTCTGTGTAGAGATGTGTGGGGGCCAGAATTGAGATGAAATAAGTTAATGTTGGTCATTTGAAGTATGTGAAGTTAAAAGGCAGAGTGGAGCAGCAAGAGAAAGTGGGTGACTGAGCCCTGCTGCTCCCCGGGCTGTGGGGGAGGCTGACAGGGCGGCAGGAACTGCCTGCAGGGCCATGCTATATGCTCTTTGGACAGGACCTCAGGGAGAGAAAATGCCTCTGCTGGACTGGTGTCAATATTTTTTCCATTTAAATGATAAGATGGAATGTAGAATAACAGGGGCAGGACTTGATACCATGAATAATTAATCCCTGTGGTTCTCGGGAAGCTAATTTTAGCCAAGATTATGAAGCAAAAGCAGCAGTGGCTAGTGGCTGAAGTACAGGCAGGGGATGGGACCACAGGTCAGCACCGTGTTGAGATGAATCTGCTCTTGAGAGCAGGGCCCCCTCTCCTCACTGATTCCCGTCCCCCACTGCCTGCTGAGTAAGACACCAGAGTGCAGGTGACAGAATCTGGAGCTAGGACCTTGTGCCTCATCTAGGCTCCAAGCATACTTGTGTTTGGAGGGCAGTGTGATCATGACACAGACCTCCCAGCTAAGCTTCGTTTGTCACTGTTGTTGATTTAAGTGTCCTTCTAAATGGGGACAGGAAACTGGCAGCAGCTCTAGGATGGCGGAAGTAAAAAGTAGATGGAAGAAAGCACTAGCAGGCTAGCATTCCACATAAATTCAAACTAGAGTCTCCCTCTGCAGCACACCCTTCCCCATAAGACTGTGCAAGGAAGACGGGAATGTGCTTGTGTTGACCGTGCCTCTTCCTCTGGCGTCTGTCTCATGTAGGGTGTCCGTGTAGGATGTTTCTCAAGGGGTGTGGATGTTCACATATACAGGAGCTCACGCACACGCGCGCGCACGCACACACACACACACACACACACACACACACACTCTCATGCTAGGCACAATCTAAATTTTGAGTAGGGGAATATACTGGCCATGTACTTACATAGTGAACAATTTTGAGTAGGGGAATATATTGGCCATGTACTTACATAGTGAGCAATTTTTTTTTTTTTTGCCGTTTTCCATTTAGAGCACATACCTTTCTTCTCCTTACACAATTTCCAGAGATCGGTTTTGCATTAGTTTTTAGTGTGAATGAAGACTTTATGTTCCTGTATGTTTTCTGACTCACTTGTCACTGGCTGGGCTTTCTCTTGGGCTTACTACAATATTGGCTAATGACGGTGTCTCATTGGGGAATGCAGTGTCTCAGGGAGTGCCTTGGTGCTGAGTCTCAGTTCAGGCCAGGTGGTGACACCTTTGATCTGTTCTACAAATAAAACTGACTTCATGTGTATCCTGTTTTCTGGGTTTTTTGTTTGTTTGTTTGTTTTTGTTTTTGAAGTTTGATCTCGCTCTGGAATTAGCCTGGGAAACCTTACCTTGGTGATCCTCCTGCCTCAGCCTCCCAAGAACTGGTATTGCAGGCCCACAGGCACCACCACTGCAGCCCTGGTGTGTAAAGTCTGAATTCAGCTTTTCACTAAACACAGATCAACACCCTCCTGTGGCCGTGATCTAGCAGTGTTAGCCCATCTTTCTGTTTATGTCTCTATGTTTACTGTCAACTCCTTGGTGACCACATTTAAAAGTTTACTAAGGCAGCCTGTTCTAGCTGAACACTAAGACCTCCCCCCTTGCCTTGAAGAACTGGAGGTGGAGTGTCTCTAGGTGGTAGAGCTAGGGAACACCTCACCTCTTCCACTTCTCGACGCTGCTGAATCTGCTTGCTTACCCTACCTCTGCGCATAATATATGCTACCTTACAAAATGCTTTTAAAGAAGAATTCCAGTAAGATATTTTTGTTTGTTTCTTTAACAGAAATCATAGTCCACTAATGAGTTTTGGAGCCAGCTTTGTGAGTTTTTTGGTAAGTTGATATCAAAAGAAATATTGCTATAAAATAATATAAACTAACACCCGTTTGCCTGCCAGCTGTGTAGACACTATTATAGAAAGCCTAACATTTTTTCCCATTAGACAATGTCTGTGAGATAGACGTTCTCCCCCAATTTCAAAATAAAATGCTTATATATAATTTTGAGAGGGTTACATTTTTCCCAACTGAAAGTCCTTTAAAGATGGCGTGTGACAAGAGGAAAAGCCTTGGGGAAGGAAGGTTAGCTGTACCCTGAGTGACAGCAGCCAGGAGGATGAGTTCAGTGAGCGAGTACTTCCCAGGACTGCTACTGGAAAGGGCAGGAAATGGGTCAGAGGAGTTTTTACAGTCAGCAGTCGATATAGGATGCTGAACGCTTTTGTTTTTCAGAAATGCTTGTCACACAAACTGATTTTAAATATATCATTTAAAAAATCATCATAGGCTGGGCAGTGGTAGCACACACCTTTAATCCCAGTGCTCAGGAGGCAGAGGCAGGGGGATCTCTGTGAGTTCAAGGCCAGCCTGGTCTATAAGAGCTAGTTCCAGGACAGGCACCAAAGCTACACAGAGAAACCCTGTCTTGAAAACAAACAAACAAACCAAAATCAAAACCAAACAATCATCCTAGAGTTGTAGAATGTGGAAACTGCTGAGTGAGGAGAGGGAGAGAAAATCCACAGTGAAGACAGAAGGACAGCGGTCAGTGGGCACTCGTAGAATCCTGCCTGGGCCTTGGTCAGGACCAGTAAGCTGGGGCTTCACTCAGACCGTTGGAACAAAAGTTTGCAGTCCCTCTATTTGTAGGGCTGCTGGCTCCATCCCCGGGAAGACCGTTCTGGATGGAGACTGAGACACATGTTAATTCAAAGAGAGAAGGGACATGGCGGGTCACAGTTTGAAGTGACAGTTCATAGTGGTTAGGACGTCACAGCCAGGAGCCTGTCACTGGTCACACTGTAATCATAGTTAAAATCAGAATGATGAATGCTTTATAAAAATCTAGGATCCCAGCCCAGGGAATGGTGCCACGCCCAATGGGTAGGTCTCCTGCCCCAGCTACCCTCCTCTGTCTCCCAGGTGATCTTAGCTCATCAACTGGACAGTTGAGATTAGCTGTCTTATACCCAAGTGACTGAAAGGGGGGCAGTGGGGACAGACAGAGGGTCTTGGCTGAGTACTGTGCTGAGGGAGGGAGGGAAGGAGGGAGGGAGGAAAGGAGGGAGAGAGGGAGGGAGAGAGGGAGGGAGAGGTCACAGCAAAGCTGAGAGTTTAGCAGTCTGAAGGGTGGGTGGGAGGAGAGCGTGGCTGGGACAGAGGGACTGAGGTCTGATTTGGCCATAATGGGAAAGTCAGTTAGAGTTATAGCAAAGGAGTCTAGAATGTCAGCCCCACCCACAGAAGAACTAGAAGAGAGACAGCAGACCCCCTCCCAGGGCTCCAGAGAACTGCAAGTCCTCTCCCTGCTGCCTGTCAGCTCAGAGACCTCAGTTCTCTCCCAGGCGCACGGGTTCCTGCTGAAGGCAGAGTCAGATCTCAAGGTCATCCTTATCTGTATATTGACTTCAAGGTCAGCATGGGCTACAGGAGACCACACTAAAATCCTGTGGCATCTCTGGCATCTAGCTGTTCTTTTACTAGCATGTTTTGTTCAGTCTTTGAGCCAGGAATCCATTAGTGTGTGGAGTGAACTTCTGTACGGGACACAGTTATAGGACCTGAATAAAAACAGAGAATATTCTGCTGTGTTTAATTCTAAAAAGAATAAAACACAATTACAAGGACATTCACCTTCGTATACTTTTTCATGCTGGCATAATCCGTAATTGAGATCTACAGTCTTATTTTCTACTGCGATTATAGTTTTTTAATAACTAGTGTGTACTGTAACAGTGTGAACCTTTTTACTTGAGAGTAATTGAGATGTGGGATGTCCTTCTGTATATGTGTTGCTTTTATTGGTTGATGAGTAAAGCTGTTTGGCCAATGGCTTAGAGTAAAGCCAGGTGGAAAATCCAGACAGAGATATAGTAAGAGAATAGGCGGAGTCAGACAGATACCATGTAGCTGCCAAAGGAGAAGGATGTCAGAGCCCTACTGGTAATCCATAGCCTCATGCTGATACACAGGTTAATAGAAATGGGTTAATTTAAGAGGTAAGAGCCAGCTAGGAATATGTCTAAGTCATTGGCCAAACAGTGTTGCAGCCAGGAAAGGAACGAGCAGTCTCAGCTTACGTAATTGAGATGCTCTTCTAGTTTGGCATTCCATGGTTCCCATGCTTGCTGAGTCATCTGTCCTTTCTGTTTCCTGGAAGAACGCCATGATGACCTTTGAGGAAGAGAAGATGCAGCTGGCGTGCGATGACCTAAAAACCACGGAGAAGCTCTGTGAGAGTGAAGAGGCTGGCGTCATCGAGACGATTAAGAATAAAATCAAGAAGAACGTAAGTGGGTGGCCCCAGTTTGTGGTTGGCACCTTTCCCTAAGCAGGCTGCTGAGCTGAGTAAGGTGGAGAGGCAAGCAGACCACCCAGAGCCTCAACCGGATGTGACGTCACTGTCTGCTTCAAGTCCTTTCCTTGTCCCCTCAGTGATGGGCTGCAACTTGGAACCTGAAGATCAAATAAACCCTTTTTTCTCTAAGCTGCTTTTGGTGAGGTTAACATCACAACAGAAATGAAAGCAGCGTCGCTCTGTGGTAGAGGCTCTTGAGGCAGGGGTTTCCTGTGTGTGATTAAACATGTAGCTGATAGAATAATCACATGTTGGCATGCTTCTGGAACACAGCTGCTGACCTAAGCTTCCTGGGAGCTGCTGGCCTTTGGTTATGAGTGAAATCTCAGCAAGATTTCCGTCCAGGTGGGGACAGCTCAGCTGTGAAGGGCTGGCTGTGCATACGCAAGGCCTTGAGCTCAGTCCCCACATAAAACCCAGGCATGATGGCGTCCACTGGGGAGGCACAGGTAGGTTAGCCTAGCCTAACCAGTCTCAGAAAGCAAGGTGTTGTGGTGGTGAGATGCCTTGCCGGGTAGAGGTGCTTGCTGCTAGGTGTGACAATCTGAGTTCAGTTAGCTGGGCCCATTTGGTGTAAGGAGAAAACTTAACTACCACTGGCTGCTGCATGCATACAGTGGTGTGTACACACACACACACACACACACACGCACGCACGCACGCACGCACGCATATATACACACAAATACATACACATACACACAAACACACATGCATACACACACATACATATATACATACATACACATACACACAAACACACATATACACACATACACATACTTACATACACAAACATTCACATGCACACACACACACATATATACATGTTGTATGAGCCCACTTGTTCGTTCTCAGCTGCTTGGCCCCAAAATAACTACACAGAAACTGATTAATTAAATAATTTCTTGGCCCATTAGTTCTAGCTTCTTATTGGCTAACTTTTACATCTTAATTTAACCTATTTCTATTAATCTGTGTATCACAATGAGGCTTTGGCTTTAAGTTCTGGTGTCTGTCTCCTGTGGGGCTACATGGCTTCTCCTGACTCTGCCTTCTTTCTCCCAGAATTCAGTTTAGTCCCCCCACCGCCGTCCCCCCCCCACCAGCTCTGTTCTGCCCTGTGCAGGCCTAAGACAGTTTGTTTATCAACCAATGGTATTCACAGCATACAGAGGGGCATCACACACACACACACACACACACACACACACACACACACACATACACACACACATATACACACACACACACAGATGAATTTAAATTTAAAGTAACAAGCAAAACAAGATGGACGGTGTCTGAGGAGGAAGTGTGCCTGACATTGTCCTCTGACCTCCATACACATGTGTACATACATGCACTCAAACACATAAAAGATCGTAATCTGCAGTAAAAGGGGAGTGGGCCTGCTTTTCATCCTGCCCAGCTCCCACACAGCTAGCTAGCTTTACACCCCAAATAACAACACACAAGTTGTATTCATTTAAACACTGCCTGGCCCATTAGCTCTAGCCTCTTACTGGCTAACTCGCACATATTGATTAACCCATTTCTATTAATGTGTATCACCACTTGACTGTGGCTTACCAGCATGAGTCTAACCACCATCCGTCTTGGGTAGGAGAAGCATGGCGTCTGCCTGACTCTGCGTTCTTCCTCCCAGAATTCTGTTCTGTTTACTCCACCCACCTAAGGGCTGACCTATCAAAAGGCCAAGGCAGTTTCTTTATTAACCAATGAAAGTAACACATAGACAGATGACCTACCTACATCAATAATCCACATATTTAGAATTTGCTTTCACCTTTTACTACAAATACCCAAGCTTTGAGAGGCAGCTTCCTCCCCCAGTACTGATTGCACAGTCTAGGTTTCATATATGTGACATACGTGACTTGAGATGTGTCTGTTAGTTGGCGTCAACAAGTGCCCATCTTTTCCTCTGCTTCTTCAGGTGAGCCCTGACTGGTCTACAGATAGTGTTGGCTCTGGCTTTGAGATCACAGATGAGAGCGGCCCTTGGTGGCTCTGGGATTACAGATGAGCACAGCCCTTGGTGGCTCTGAGATCACAGTTGAGCACGGCCCTTGGTGGTTCTGGGATCACAGATGAGCACAGCCCTTGGTGGCGGCTCTGGCTCTGGCTCTGGGTTCACAGTTGAGCCCAGCCATTGGTGGCAGCTCTGGCTCTGGGTTCACAGTTGAGTGCCACCACACCTTGCCTTTTATGTGATTTCTTGATTTAGAACTCTGTTCACCATGCTTGTGCAGTTAGCACCTTTACCTGCTGAGCCACTTCCCTGTGTTGAAGGAGCTGCGGGCCCGCACGGCTAGCTTTACACCAGAAATAACAACACACAAAATGTATTCTTTTAAACACTGCTTGGCCCACTAGCTCTAGCCTCTTAAGGGGGTAATTCTCATATTTTGCCTAATCCATTTTTAGTAATCTGTGTAGCACCAGTCTTACCGGGAAAGATTCAGCATGTTTGACCTGGCGGCTTACTTCATCGTGTCTGCCCAGGAGAGGGGAACATGGCGTCTGAGCTCACTTCCTCTTCCTCCCAGCATTCTGTTCTGTTTACTCCACTCACCTATGTTCTAACCTATCAGGGCCAAGCAGTTTCTTTATTAGCCAATGACCTTCCTCCATCATCCCTGAATCCTAGGAAATCATTCTTTGTCATTTATTCTTTGGTTCTTCATAAATATCATCCCCCTGTCTCAGGTACTCCCCTGCCTGGGGCTCTGAGCCCTACTGAGTTGTCTGCTGGAGGGTCCCATAGTTGGATGGCTACAGTGTTGCACTTACTATCTTACATGGTAATAAAGTCTCTGTTTTCCTCACTGTAAGCTCCTTCCCATGCCTGGCCTGAGGTCATCCCTGCCCTATGTCACTGACATTCATGACGGGCCTTGCAGCATGTAAAGTGGCGTCTTGTGTTCTTCAGCCCTCTGTGAACCCTGCATGGTAGACTCTTGTCACAGGATAGCAGAGCACAGACTTACATTTTCAGTATGAACAACCGCTGGGACTGGACATGGAGCAATAATAGCCATGATGGATTATGTTAAAGTTAGGTAAGATGAGGGGAAATTCTGTTGTGTTCTCCACATGCACTGTTGACATACATGGTAAAAACATGCCATATATATTTTTTTTACATGCTAATCCCAGTTCCTCCTCCCTCCTCTTTTCCCCTCATCCCACCCCCAATCTGCTCCTCAGAGATGGTAATTCTGTCACCTCACCATGCTGAAGCAGGACCAAGCCTCCATGTCTAGGCCGAGCAAGGTTTCTCTTCATAGGAAATGGGCTCCAAAAGGCCAGATCATTCATTAGGGATAACTCCTGGCCCCCATGCCAGAGGCCCCACTAACGGCCCACGCCACTCTCTGTCACCTGCTTTCAGAGGGCCTAGATTTGTCCTGTTCAGGCTCCAAGCTGTCAGTCTAGAGTCAGTGAGCGCCCCCTAGCTCGGGTCAGCTGTTTCTGAGGATTTCCCCATCGTGGTGTTAACCCCATTGCTCATTATTGCTCCTCCCTCTCTTCCGCTGGGCATGGGAGCTTGGCCCAGTGGTTAATTGTGGGTCTCTGCATATGCTCCCATCAGTTACTGGATGAAAAGGTTTCAGGAGATCCTGGAGAAATAGCTCAGCCATTAAAGGCTATGCTCACAACCAAGACCATGTCATTTGTGAATTTGTGCGGTTACTTTGAACAGTCTGTTCAGGGGCACTTTGTGTTAAGAAGGCAGTGTTCTGCCTCATGGCGATGTTTTTCATCCCATTCAGAAACATCCTATGACAAAGACTAGCATTAAAAATGTAATTTGACTTTCTGCTTGTTTTTACTAAATAAATCTCTTACATTTCAGGTATGGTTTCTGATTTGGTTAGAATTTATTCTGGTTAATGAATAGATATATAACCAGTTTCTCACCCTTGCATTTCAGTTACCCACAACAAAGGATGCACCCTAATATTAGTATTCTCCAAAGACAGGCTGTAAATACCTCTTCAGTATATCCGCTGTATGGGCTGTATTCTATGTTAATATCTTTCATTTGCTTTAACAGTTTACATTGTCGGAAAAACAGATGAATCCTTACTAGTTTTTTTAGTTTTCATGTTTCTCATAAATCCCATTTTCATCATTTATAGTATGGTGTTGCATTACAGTGTTCTCTAAGACAGCAAATTGTTGGCAGAGCTGGAGCGAAGCGGAGACCTGTGGGGACCCCAGGTCACCAGTATGACTTGGTCTTGCCTCTGAGTGGCCTCCAGGCTTTGCAGTTCCCGGGAATCATTTTGTACCTCAGAGCTGCAGATGCAGACATCCGGAGGCTATGTTTTTCTTGGGTGTAATTTACCACATTTGCTTTCTCTTCACAACACAGGTCGATGCCCGCAAATCCGCACCCTCGATGGTTGATCGACTTCAGAGGCAAATCATTATTGCTGACTGCCAGGTCTACCTGGCTGTACTCTCGTTTGTGAAACAAGAACTGTCAGGTAAGTGGGAGCAGTTTTAATGTTATTCACTATTCCATGGACACATTTAATGCTGCCCACTATTCCATGGACACATTTAATGCTGCCCACTATTCCATGGACACATTTAATGCTGCCCACTGTTCCGTGGACACATTTAATGCTGTCCACTGTTCCGTGGACCCGTTTAATGCTCACTATTTTGTGAATGCATTTTTAATGCTGGTCACTATTCTGTGGACACAATCAGTAATACTCTTTTTTTTAAAAAAAAAAACTTAGATTTTGAAAACAAACTCATGGCTGTGCTTTGGGGGGAGTGATACTGATTTGTAACTAGAAAATTGAAACCATGGGTGTCTTGTGTGCTCAGCAGAGTCCTTTAGTCCTGAAGTCCATGTCACAATCTTCAGTCTGGAGGTAATTTTGTCTTTCTTAGAGAAATTGCTAGTGACGTTCATATGTGGGGGCTTGCAATGGTACCTTGGTCATAAAGTTGTACTTTTATTTTTTATGTGAAATCAAGCTGGTTTAATTTCAGCTTCTCAGGGAGCTATGGTCAGTCAAGTGCCTCGACAGTGGCTCCATGCGGTTCTGAGCGCCTGGTGTCCTGGTGAGCTTGTGGAGGGTGTAAACTGTGTTTGCCAGGTTTTGCCACTCTCGTTTCTTCAGTAGGATGGAAGGCTGAGAGACTGAGTTCCAGGTCCAGTTGTGTGTCTTGGATGGAAGGCTGAGAGACAGTTCCGAGTCCAGTTGTGTGTCTTGGATCCTGACAGCAGAACCCTGCCTCTTGGTCGGACGGGATTTACATATGGGGAAAAATAAAAGAAGAGAAAAAAACACTAAGTGGAAATCAATCCAAATTCATACTCAGAAACACATTTTCTCTCAGAAAGATATTTTTTCTGTGAAATATAATTGCAACTTTTCTTTCTAGACAACGGGAAATCATTTCCTCCCGTTTTCTTCTGTTTCCATTTCTGTGTTCTACTTGATGTTGTTTCTATTCGACTTCGTTGAAAGAGAATTTAACTTTTTATTTATTTATTCATTTTTGACTAACATTTAAACTTCCAAACATCTATCTTGAAAATATGTCCTAAAAGCACTTCTGCTTTTGCCATTGTTCTGGTTCTTGTGTTTGTTTCTTCCCTGTGATTTTTTCTTGTTACTCTCTCAACACCTTACTAAGATAGCAACTCTAACATGCTGAGAGCTCATCCTGAGTGAGACTCCTGTAAGGCAGGTCAGGTAAAGTACCCCACCCCATTCCACCCCACCCCACCCCGCTCCCTCCCACCCCACTCCATCCCACCCCACCCCACCCCACCTCACTCCACCCCACCCAGCTCCACCCCAACTCACCCCATCCTGCTCCACCCCACTGTGTTCCACCCCACCCTGCTCCACACCACCTACCTCACCCCACCTCACCCGCTCCACCCCCCCCCACCCCCATTCCCATCCCCCACCACACCCCATCCCTGCCAGTTTGGAAGTATACAGTAACTGACACCTAGGGGCAGCTCACCTTACCTGGAGCACACAGTCACACTTATCATTTTGGCATTCTTTTTCTGTTGCCCAAGAATTCTGGTAAGGAACTCATTTTAGCCATTAAGAAAATGACTATGCCTGCAGTGGTGGCGCACGCCTTTAATCCCAGCACTCAGGAGGCAGAGGTAGGCTGATCTCTGTGAGCTTGAGGTCAGTCTGGACAAGTTCTAGGATAAAGTAGGGCTACATAAAGAGACCCTGTCTCAAAAATTAAAAATGTATATAGAAAATGCCTAAGAGCGGGTAACGAGGGTGTTGGTATATAAATGCCAGCTACTTGGGCACTGGTGGAGCCGGGAGGATCCCTTGAGCTCAGGACCAGCCTAGGCAGCAGAAGAGCACAGCTCTCTGCCTCCCCTTCTCCTTCCACTCAATTTTATTTCTCTTTCTGTGTGTCAGGGTGTGGTACATGTTGAGTACCCTTGGAGGCCCGAAGAGGGCATCAGATCCTCAGAGCTGTAGTTGGAAGTGGTTTTGGCCTGCCTGACAGGGGTGCTTGGTCTTGTAATCTGTCTGTCACCTGGGTACTCTGTCCCTTTAAAAGACAAGCTCTGCCCACTGCAACCCCCCCTTCAGCTGAGGCAAGTGGATCTCCATCCCACTCTACCAGCCTGAGCTCATGGTCTCTCTCTCTCTCTCCCCCTCTCCCTCCTATTTCTCCTTTTCTACCCTTCCCCCCTGCCCTTTCCCTCTCTATAACCCACTAAACAAACTCTACCCAAACTCTCACTCTGCGGTGTATCTATCTGTCTCTCTCCCACCACCCACCAGGGACCCGGCTGAGGCCTACCCCTTTATAAATGATAACACTGGGTACTGAGCTCAGGTCTTTGGGGGGAGCAGTACTCATTCTTAGCCTCTGGGCCATCTTTCCAGCCCGAGATGCTGCCTCGGAAAGACCAGAAATTAGACCTTGAAAGAAGCATCAGGCAGTGCAGTAAAGTGTTTTATGTGAAAGTTGTCAAATGTCACAGAATAAATTCCTCTGCCCTTCTCTGGCCCCACTCAGCCTTGCCGAGCTCCTGAGAGCGCGAGCTAACACTCAGCTGTGCAGACACAGGTGTGGGCCCCGCCCAGAGTCATGCTCATCAGACAATCTCTTTGTTTCTGATTATTCCAGTTGTTATAGAAATACTGAGAAGATTTCTGTTTAAAGGACAGATTAGTCAGGTTATCACCTCCGATGTTTCCACCTAGAAGAAAGGTCCTCCCTCTTTATCTTTCTCAGATGTGTCTTCAGGAAATTCAGTCTGCAGTACTTTGTCTCTGTCAGCTCTCCCGTGGAGATGGCAGGTTTAGCAGTATTCCTATGACTGGGCTAGGAATGTGGTTACAAACCACGGTGTCATTTATGCTGCAGATGAGCCATGGCGTACTTAACTAGTTCTTGTGGCATTTGTGTGTTCTTTGTTGTAAATGCTTTTCTTTTGTTTGTTTTACTTTTGGTTTATTAGGGGAGTGGAACCTATTTCACTTTTAACTCATAAATCATATGGTGACGTAGGGCTGATGCCCAGGGCCTCCCTGTGCTAAACGGGTCCTTTACTGTGGGCTGTGGTTATTCCATCCATGAAGTTCCATCTCCCAGGGTGCCTTCCTGGGCTCTGCTTCCACTTCTCCTCATCTGCTGACTAGGGTAATGTTTAATCCTGCCTATCACAGCATTTGACAGGAGTCTCAGTTTTTATGATTTATTAAAGGAGATACTGAACTGAACAGAAATCCTCATAGGCTAACAGCTCTGGACCTGGCGTTTGTTCATTTGCTCTGCGCAGTAAACACACAGGCAACATTGAGCGTCACACAGTAATTCCTCGCTTTACTGCTGAGGTTTGTCCTTGCTTTGGGTCTGTGTTGGAGCCCACAAGACCATACAGTAAATGTACAGCTGACAGATTGATAAAGGCAGACCCACAAGCGGACAACTTCTGGGGCACCCGTTTTGCAGATCTGCGGGAACACTTGTCTTTTAGATAAGTCACTATCGATTCTACAAAATCTTGTGAAATCATGGTGTTTCTCCCTTCAAAATGGGATTCATTCCGAAAACACCTCAGCGGTGTGGCCTTCCCATCCCCCACACTACGAGGCTTTAGAGAGATAATATTCACTCTTTGTTCTAACAGTCAAATTTACATAGATACAATCCCACAAAATTACCTGCTAACAGACCACACAGAAATTGTTTAAAGAAGACAGGCACCGAGTAAGAAGGTAGCCATGCCCCACCTTTGCTAACAAACAAACCTGGGCGCCCCCAAAAGCTGCTGATCACAGAAGAGATTGGTGAGAATGGGTGGATCCAGGGTTCAGGATGTTCAGCATCTTTATCTAATGGTTTGGGATGTCAGGTACTTCCCCTTGAGTGTTGGCTCTTCCCTGGGTCGTACCACCTCTCTGTGGATTTTGATGTGCATATTGTCATTGTCCTTGCCTATGGAATTTTCCAACTATGACTATGAAGACTAGAAATCGTAGAGATCAGCCCGCACTCTCTTCACACAAAGGACTAAAGAACGCATAGAGGTAATTAATGTCCTTGAGTTAATTGTTTACGCTCTGATCTTCGCTTGCCACAGACATCTAATCCCGAGCCCTGAGGGGGTACTGAGGGGGTACTCAAGACACCCATGGGTCTGCTCTGCTTTTCTGAGCTGGGTCTCAGTCTATAGCTCAGGTTAGCCCACAATTCATCATCCTCCTGCCTGGGATTACAGGATGTACCATCATTCTAGATGGATACATTTATAGACAAGAATAAAACCACAAACCTCTAGTGTGATTATTCAGCCACAAATAGGGCTATACTTCCGGGTTCTAGAGCCATGCACGTGCAGATGGGCCCTTGGGCAAGGAGATGCCTGAATGTTAAAGCCGCCTCCCCACGTGACCCATGTGCATGTATGCGTGGTTCCATCCACGTATGACCCAGCTAAACCCCTGCACGCATGCGTGAGCTCATCAACGGCATCATCTGCGTATGATGTAGTCACGCCAACCCCCTGTGCGCATGCGCTAGGCAGCTTTTAAAAAGCTGGACATGGGGCTGGAGAGATGGCTCAGTGGTTAAGAGCATTGCCTGCTCTTCCAAAGATCCTGAGTTCAGTTCCCGGTAACCACATGGTGGCTCACAACCATCTGTAAAGAGGTCTGGTGTCCTCTTCTGGCCTGCAGACATGCACACAGACAGAATATTGTATACATAATAAATAAATAAATATTTTTAAAAAAGCTGGACATGCCATCTCCCTCCCTCTCTCTGCACACTGACTTCCCAGGCCTGTACGCACCCCTCTAATAACTCCTAAGCAGGTTTGTTCCATGTTTCCTTCTCGCTGTCGCTGCACCAGGTAATTTCATCTGGCTTCAGAGCTCTTCCTTCTGAGCAGTGGGCACACACTGACCGGAGTGGGGTGAGGCCAGCTTTGTAAGAGCACGTGTGTCTGCCTCGCTTCCTCTCAAGCCACGCTCCAATGTGACCCCACATCTTTGTGCCTGCAGTCCGAGGCTCTTTCCCTCTTTCTGCAGTGCGTATATGACTTTAGAAAGAGGTTGTTGGAAACCTACCATGCAGCACTCCCTCCTGGTTTTATTTCCTTGTTCCATTTGTGGTTGAACGGTTACTGTGTTCTTGGCGTAGTGGCTCAGATGGCTTTCCTGGCCTTTTCTTCCCTTTCCAGGGAGACAACCACATCTTCCTACTTTGTCACTGAGCTCTGCTGTGACTTCCTTTCTACCCCCCCCCCCCCACAGTCCAATTGACTGTCCCAGCGCCTCCTCGTAACCCCACAGTGCAGGTGTCCCTGGCCCCTCCCAGAGGTGGTCTTTGCTCTCAGTGTTGTAGCCCACCCTCTGTGGCTGGGGCTGTTCTCTTAGACTGTGGACACTTAGCTGGCCTGTGTCACAAGGTAGAGCCAAGTTTCTTTCAAGGTTGTCAGGTCAGCACCCGCCCCTTCCAGCATCCTCTGTGCTCATTCCTCAAGGTTCTTTGAACCGGCCTTTGCAGCTTGTGTCTTGGTTCACCTCTTGCCTCGTCAGGAGTGGCCAAGGTCTCCCCTTTCCTCGCCAGTCCTGTCTGGGTGCTGAGAGGGGACCTTGTGTGTGGCCAAGTGAGCAGCTGTCACCAGTGATCCGTGTTTCATTTCTGGGCCTGTTGCAGTGTCAGACTCTAAGTTCCCAAGGGTAGAGACTGTTGATCTGTTTTCCTCTGGGCCATGTGTCTTAGCACTTCCTCGGAGTCTGACCCTGTGATATGACGTCTGCTGATGTCCAGAGATGAAGGAGGGCGAATCTTTACCTGAGAACCAAGGGTTTAGCAGGGGGAAAGGAGGAGGAAGTTCTAACCCGGGAAGCTGTGACCATGTGACCAGCAGGCGCAGACTTAGAGAGGTTGTGCCAGGAACAAGTGGTTCTGAGCTAAGAGGAAGGCCGAGGGTCTCTGCTCTGTCCTTCTGCAGTTAGAGAGTGGGCCAGATCAGAAGGGGGCAAACTGCTCGTCTCCAGTCCCAGCACTTTGGAGGCTGGGGCAGGAGGATAAGACCGTCAAGGCCTAGCCTTGGATGCATGATCAGTGCCACTCCCTAGCACGCGGTGAATGTGCACTCTGTAGAGGGAAGAGGAATGGAGGGCGATGCCACTAGGAACGGAGTCTGGGCTGCCTAGTGACAATGACGTCACCTGTTCTTCTGGAAAGACAAGTTGTTTGGCAAAGCGCTTGTCTCATCAGCATGAGGACTTGAGTTCTGTCGCCGGAACCCACATGTAAAGCTGGGCATCTGGGCATGGAGTCACACTCCTCCCAGCTGTGATGCTCTGGAGGGCAGGCGACATCGGAGGCCCGCTAGCCACCCGATCACCTACTCAGCGAGCTCCAGGCTGTTTTCCTGAGAAACAGTACCAGGGTACCCTCTGGCCTTCACACGCACGAGCTCACATGCCAGGTAACACACACCCTTCCCACAATCACTAGGACACATGCACAAGCATACGCACTGGTGCACACGCTCACACACAGTAAATCAGCGTTTTTCCTTCAAGGTGTGCTGCCTGAGTCTCAGGAAGGTTAGCCTCACTCATCTGCACTGTGGGGCTATGAGGCAGGTGCCCTTGCCAGATGTGGTGATTCTTTCCGAGGTCAATGTGGTATAACTGGTTGCTTTCGGTTTCTAAGAAGTTACCCTTCCAGCAAGGATTTCCACTCCCTTGTGTGGTGAGACTTCCTGACCCCCCCTCCCCATCTCCCCACCACAGGGAGGGCAAATGCTCTGTGGTTTCCTGCTCTTCCGCCTCTCAGGCTGAATGTTTATATCTGTCCTTTCAGAGGAACCGGGGAAAGATCATGCCGCGTGGGCCTGGAAAGCTGTGTTCTCTGATGGCTGAAGGGAAGTGGTTCTTTGGAGGCATTGCCAGGTTATAGGTAGCCCAACATTTCCCCCAAGCAGAGCCTCTCCCCTGCAGAGTTGGTGCCTAAAGCGGGCTGCATCCTCCTGCTGCACAATCTGCCCAGGTGCTTAGGTGGCCTCCCGCAGAAGCCATGGTGCTAGGGAGGGAGGAGGGAGGTCCTGGGGAGCCTGTCCCAGCACAGCTTCTTGAAGCGGATTTCCTTCTGTGTGTTAGCTTTGTTTTGCATGCATTGGAGTTTCTAGTCTTGACTAGTCCAGCAAGCTCTTGAAGTTTTAATTTTCCTGGCTCAAGTTAAAGCTCCCCAAGTGTCAGTGAGTGTGTGCGCGTGTGCGTGCGTGCCACACTATACTTTATCCTTACAGACGCTGAAGCCAGTGTGTTACCTTAGGCATGAAATTCGTGTGTTTTTGTTTGATAAGAATGGGGTTTTTATGGGCGGGATTCAGTTTTGCTTTATTGATTGAGTTCTATGCGAATTGGAATTGATGGATTTTTCTGTTGGTTACTGTCGCCGCTGGCTTTTCTCTCATTCCTCTGCTGGGATCTGGAGGTCAAAGTTCACTTTCCCCTCACTCCCAAGTTTGGACATTGCCCAGGTTTCTTTAGCTGTCCAGATTATCCCTTGGCTAGACATGATTGGCCACAGCTCCACCTTTGTACCCCCCTTGTCCCCTGTCCTCCTCGTCTTCAATGTTGCTTTCTCATAAATGAAGATTCTACTTTAATAAGGGAAACACCGGGTAAGCAGAGCTAAGTTTTCCGTTTTCAGTCCCCACATAATGATGAAGGAGGAAGGAGATGTTTAGGTACTTGTTACGTGGGAAAAGTGAATGTTGAAGGCAAAAGGAGCGTTTCACTCCTAAGCTCAGGATTTGTTCAGGCGGTGGCAGGACCGTCTGTGCAGCTCCTGGAGAAGATTGAAGACCACGTTTTTTTTCCTCCTGGGTTTACCGAGGCAGTGTCTGATATGGCATGTCCTTGTAGTAAGTGCTGTCCAGTTGAATTAAGTAGGATGTCTCAAGCAAGCCTCAGTTTCATGATGAGGAATTTAGCCAGGCTTTGGGTCTTGTTATTATATTTATTTATTCTGCTTATGCAAGGGACGGGGAAGTGCATGTCCCAGTGCCTGTGGGGATCTGAGGACAGCTAGCAGGAATCGGTTCTTTCCTTCCACCGGCAGGCTCAGAGCAGGGACCTTTATCTCTGAGCCGTCTCACTGGCCCGGACTACCTAGTTTGACTTCTTTTTCCTCACCCTGTTCATTTAAATGGACAAAGACTCCAGAATGTTCACCCTTAAGAATGTTCATTGTGATTCCATAGGAAGTACAGGATCCTTTGTTGGAAAACTGGTCTGCTTAGCTTCTAGGACAGCCCATGCAAAATACCCACAGGGCTCAGGCCACAGTCACGGTGTGTGTGGTTTGTGAGAACAGGATGTGGGACAGAACCTACAAAGTGAAGGAAGCCTGGGCCAAAGTATAGATGGACCATGTGCAGGTTCCTGTGGTTGCCGCTCTCAGGAATCCCAAGGGGCATGCTTTCTTCAGCATTGACTGAAGACACGAAAGAAATGTTAGCATGAGGACCCTCTCCTCAGAGCCCTCAGGCCCAGCTTTATTATAGGAGGCCGATTCTTAGGTATCCCCTGCCACACACGTCCCCACATTCCAGACCTCCAGAGCCAAATCTTCTAAAATCTGAGCTTTCTACCTAGCCAGGGGTGCACACGGATGGCAGGCAGGGTGTGAGGTCATTCTTTTCTGCACACCCATATCCTAGCTCCCTCTCAATTCCAGTACTGAGTTACAGATCCGATTTTATTTGCTACCCTCTACTTCTGACATTATTGTTATCTAAAGTACACATTCTGCGGCTGCAGAGGCTCTGCCAACCTTTGTCAGGTCAGGTTTGCCATGGTTCATGGAGGTCAGAGCAGTAATTTCCCGCCGGTAATGGGGCCAGACCAATAAGCTTGTCTGTTGTCTCAAGAGAACTTGGCTCTGAAAATTCCTGCCAGAAAGCTTTTTTTCCCCAGACATGAAGATGCTCTCAGATGATCACAGATAAACCCACTCCCCACCTGAAGGTCGAAATGTGCTCTAGGGCAGAGGAGCAGCAGGGAGCTGAGGGCCTGAGGGGAGGAACCAAGGAGCCTTGGGCAGTGATTCTTCGTCTCTCCTCCCAC
>NC_022020.1:6646142-6650409 GCF_000317375.1 Microtus ochrogaster
GAGTTGTGGAGAGATCAGATGAAAACCACTCTTAGCACACAGGAAGCATCAGAGGAATTGTGGGCATTCTTGGCATGTCTTCATTAACATGAATGACTTTTTTGGGTGATGCATTGGCATTTTGACCTAGATGTGATTTAATCGTTTTGTTTGCTTGCTGATACTTTTTTGGCAAGACACCTTGCTCAGTGTGTAGGCACAAAGTTAGCCATGGATTAGACTAAGAACTTTTCTTTGAGGAATGAAAATACAGAGGAGAGAAATACAAGAGAGTGTAAAGGCCTCACAGGAGCCGTCACCGTATTCAGGGAAGCGGTGGGGTTCACAGAAGACTGGGGGAATGGGGTTTGGACAGTCCTTCCCTTCTGCCCACTTCCCTCCTTGTTCACCCTCCCTCCCTCCCTCTATTTGAAGAGTTGGATAACAGCAGTAACAAACAGAGCGTGCATGGTTCTTACCGTGGCCACACTCTGTGTTGAAGGAGCATTGACTCTAATAGGAAGTGTGTAGGTTCTGTGAAGCAGGTGTGGTACAGTGACATCTAATACATGTGTGTTTTCAAGTGTTTGCTTCCCCCCAGCTCCTTTCTAACTGTTCTGTATCGTTACATGAATGCAAACGCTGGTGCTGAGTTTTGAATCCTTCTCTCCCCTTCTCTTCACAGCCTATATCAAAGGTGGGTGGATCCTTAGGAAAGCCTGGAAGATTTACAATAAGTGCTATGTGGACATCAATGCCCTTCAGGAGCTGTATCAGAAGAAGCTAGCAGAAGAGCCCTTATCTTCTGATGCCGCAAATGATAATCACGTAGTGGCTGAAGGGGTGACTGAGGAGTCCCTAAACAGACTGAAAGGTGCTGTCAGCTTTGGATATGGCCTTTTTCACCTTTGCATATCCATGGTGCCCCCAAACCTGCTCAAAATCATCAACCTGCTGGGGTTTCCTGGAGACCGCCTACAGGGCCTTTCTTCACTGACGTATGCAAGCGAAAGTAAGGACATGAAGGCCCCTTTAGCTACGTGAGTAGCTATATTGCAATGCTTTGGTAGATAATATAGTATTGAAAGTAAGTAAACAGCAGTGAGAACTTTAAAAGAAACTTCAGAAAAGTGCTTGTTGGTTGATAAGGATGCTGTTCCTGTCACGCATTGTCAAGGAGCGTATTCTGTGCTGCTGGTGACATAATCATGTTTGCCGGAGAGCTGGGACTCTGTTAAGTCCCCGGAATCCTGTATTTGTTATTTCTTTATCTTTGTGTGTGCATGCATGTTTATGCACACATATGTGTGTGTTTGTATATGGGGATACACACGCACAGTACGTGGAGACCAAAGAGCAACAGTGGGTGTCATTCTCAGAGACAGGACAGGCTCCTTTGAGACAGCGTCTGTCACTGGCTTAGAACTGACCAGGTAGTCTAGGCTGACTATGCCAGGGATGCCCCTGCCTGCACCTCCCAGCACTGAAACTGCAAGCATGTGCTGGCTACCTGGTCCATATTTCTGTGGTTCTGGGGACTGAGCTTAGGTTCGCATTCTTGGGAGGCGAGCACTTTGCCAACAAAGCTATTTCACTTGCAAGTATAGTTGGTTCTTTTTACTCTTTGGGGTCCCACCACCCAGCTCCCAAATAACCACACGGAAACTTATTATTACTTATGAATGCCCAGCCTTAACTTGGCTTGTTTCTAGCTAGCTTTTCTGAACTTAAATTATCCTGCCTCCAGGCTTTTACCTTTCTCTGTTCTCTATACCTTTGCTTATTCTTACTCCGTGGCTGGCTTTGTGGCTGGGTTGCTGGCCCCTGGCATCTTCCTCTCTTTCTCTTTCTTTCTTGCTCTTCTCTTCCTTTCTTCTCTCTGACCAGCAGCCCCTTGTGTCCCTGCTCCTGCCTTGCTATTGGCCATTTAGCTCTTTATTAGGCCAATCAGGCGTTTTAGGCAGGCACAGTAACACAGCTTCACAATGAAACAAATGCAGCATAAAGGACGCAGCACATTTTGCATCATTCAGCAGATGTTCCACAGCATAAAGATCTTCAACACATCTTCAACCATGGCCACAACCGGCCAGCCAAGCCCAGTCTTTTAAATGTCCAGTCCTTTGATGAGGAGTTTTGTGCCTTTACGACGGTCACTCAGTTGCACACTTCTGGTTTTACTTGAATTTATAAGATCTAATTTTGAGTGGTTCTGAGACTTTTGTCCTTACAAAGAATATAGGTGTTGTTGGGCAATCTTCCTGGATGATTCCAGCCATTTTAAAATGAAAATGACTAAAATGTTAAAAAAGGATATGATTTTAAAATGTCTTCTTGGGTGGAGAGATGATGGCTCAGCACTTGTTGCTTTTACAGAGGACTCCAGGTTTTGTTCTCAGCACCCACATGGCAGCTCACAACCTCTGTGATTCCAGGATCAGGGGATCTGATGCCCTCTCCTGGCCTCTTTGGGTACTACATACATGTGATGCACTTACCATGCACACAGGCAAAACACACCCATATACATAAAAAGAAACAAATCTTTAAAATCTCAATCTGGAAAATAACCTCTCTCCTCAGTCTGAGCTGCTCAACAGGTCCTGGGTCCTGTTTCTCTGATGTGAAACCATCTTGGCAAAAATTTCTCCCTGCTCTGCGATGTCATTCATACAAGACCTCAGTGAGATGCAGTTCTACACGTTAGCAATGGAGGGGTGAAAGCTATGTAAAAATCATGAAAATAGCTTTGGCCCCGCCTGTCCCAGCACTAGATTGTGCAGACAGTGGCCTTTTACTAAGAGTGCTATTAGCGGGTTGGTAACTTGTGAACATGTCTTGCTTACGGCTTAGTATTGTTTTGTGTTTATCTCTGAAAAGGGATTGGAATTAATTCGGCAAATTAATATGTTCTCCATAAGGGGCTTAGATTTCACGTGAAGATATTTGATGTGCTGGTTAAATGCTTGTATATGTTCATCAAAGCAGGTCTCAGTGATTTTACTCTCTGTGTGCCTAGTTTAGCTAACTAACTTGAACTTGGAGAATTTTAAACAATTTATATTTTTATATTGTTTAACATCTTCAAAGGCTGGGAAAGGGGCCTTTGATTTGTTCTCAGTTGTTTTAATGCTTATTTAGGATCTGTGGCAGTGGATTGTACATTTGGGTCTAGAGCCTGTGACTTGGACCAGGTATATATGATATGTAGGAGCCTTTGCTGTATAAAACAGGCTGGTCTGGAACACATGGAATTCTGCCTGCCTTTGCCTCCCGAGTGCTGGGATTAAAGGTGTGCACCACTACAGCTGGCCTGTACCCTGACTTTTATGAACACACATTTTTACTTCTACACACTATAAAAGCTTTTATTACAAAGAGACAATAAATTGGTGGTGACTGGTGACTGTCTCCAGTTTGTGCACAGCACAGTGAGGTACAATCCAGGTGCTTCCATTAGTAATGATGCATCTGGAAGCTTCGAGGAGCCAGGTGCATCTGCTGTGTTTTTCTCCTCTTGTCAAATGTATAGGGGACTACTGATTGACATCTCATGCTAAAGTAGCCATTTTCCAGATACTGGCAAAAGTAAAAATGGGGAAGTATTTTGATTTTACTTTTTGGAATGTTGCTTAGCAAGATTTCATTGGGAAAGTCCGCCTTGGAAGAGCACATGCTGGCTTTTATTTTGAGAACAGAAAGCATCTCAGGGAACCCTTCTCACGACCTCTGTCTCCCTGCCTCCCTGCAGATTAGCTCTGTTGTGGTACCACACGGTGGTCCGCCCATTCTTTGCCTTGGATGGCAGTGACAGCAAAGCCGGCCTGGACGAAGCTAAGGAGATTCTTCTCAAAAAGGAAGCTGCGTATCCCAACTCCTCCCTTTTCATGTTCTTCAAGGGGCGGATCCAGCGACTAGAGGTAGGCGCTTTTCCCAGCTTCCTCAGTGCGCTGCTGGCTAGCACGCCTCTAGCGTGCCAGACACCACTGGAGCCTGGGTATTAGTCAGTTACCTTCTGTTCAGGGGGTGGGACAAAGCTTTGGGAGAGTCTTCGGGAATGAGAATGATTGGCATATTTAAGTTTAAGGAACAAGCGTAGTGTGAAATCATTTAGGTGAAAGACACAAAATAGAACCTTTTCCTCCTCTGAGTTAGGAATGATCTTACCTAATGGTTGATTTATACAAGTAAATCATCAGCTTAGAAACGAACGTTGCTTTTTCCATGCGTTCATCTGCTCAGTTTCCTTATGTATGTGCCAAGTGCTTTCCTAACCCATGCGTTCATC
>NC_022020.1:6651029-6652288 GCF_000317375.1 Microtus ochrogaster
TAACCCTGGCTTTCACTGAAGATACTGGGCTTTGTAGTTTTGTTATTTTATTGTGTGTGTGTGTGTGTGTGTGTGTGTGTGTGTGTGTGTGTGCATGCATGCGCATACTTGTGTTTATATCCACACGTGCGTGATAAGGGCACTTGTGCTGTGACATGGCTGAGGAAGTCAGAGGACATTCTAGAATCAGTTCTCTCCTCCTACTTTTATATGGTTTCTAAAGCTCAGTCTCAGGTCACGAGACCTGAATGGCAGGTGCCTCTCTCTGCCCGCTGAGACCACCTCCAGGCCCCAGACTTTGTCTTCCTGTTTGGCTCTGCTGCTGTGAGAAATCTTGAAGCAGCACAGGGATTGCATCCAGGGCCTTGCACATGCTAAGCGAGTCAGCCCCAGCTCACTCTGTAAGTTTAATTCTCCGAGCCCTGCTCTAGATAAAATGCTTTAGGGATTGCACGTAGCTAGCCCAGGTCGTCTTGGAAATCACTGCACAGCCCAGGCTGGTCCTCAGTTCACTTTCGTCTTCTTGCCTTGGGATCATAGACCATCGACGTGCCATTGTGCCCAGATTTGAGATTATATCCATAATTTATTTGGAAGCACAGTAGACATACCCACACACTTAAGCATGTAGCCAAGGTAGTTTTCATCTCAATATCTAGAAACATTTTGTTTGTGCTCAAGCTTGTGAGCTTGGGGTTAGAGTTCTCCTTCTTTCTCTTGCTCTTAAAATGCAGTTCTGACTTGTGATGGTTTGGATATGAATGGCCCCATAGGCTCATATGTTTTAATATGTGGTCCCAGTTATGAAAACTGTTTGGAAAGAATTAGGAGGTATGTCACTGGCGGCAAGTTGTGAGATTTCGAGACTGGTACCGTTCCCAGTTAGCGTTCTGCCAAAGATGTGCGCTCTCAGCTGTCCCTGCTGCCGTGCCCGCGCTCCGCCCACGCTCCACCACCATGGACTCCAGCCCTCTGAAGTCATTAGCTCGGTTAAGTACTTACTTTTGTAGGTTGGCTTGGTCTCGGGGTTTTATCACAGAAATAGAAAAGTAACTAAGACGTGACCCATCTCCTGTGCATTCAGGACTGTTTGCTAGAGTTCTTTTCCTTTAAATCGGGGACGTGAACCCACCTGTAGGGAGAGAGTTCTAGTTCCTCTGTTCCCTTCAATTTGTGCATGAAAAAATAAGATTGAAAAAGGAAATAGAAAATTTTAAATCAAGTATTTTCAAGTATAATTCTTGAGATGGAAGCCATGT
>NC_022020.1:6652968-6666844 GCF_000317375.1 Microtus ochrogaster
CAGCACTCCCAGCATGCCCTGGACATCTGTGCTCAGCACTCCCAGCATGCCCTGGACATCTGTGCTCTGTCCCTGAGATACAAGGGCAGCTGCTTTACCTATTGTGTCTAGAGCTGGAAGATGACTCAGTTTGAAGTTTCCCATTAATTTCCATTCAGTTCAACCCGCAATAGCAAATATTAAGACCATTAAGATACAATGAGAGTTTTCTCGATTGCTTTTTAGATTTTTAATGCTGTGCGTGTGCATGCACAAGAGTGCTGGTGCCCATGGAAGCTAGAGGCCTGAGAGCTCCTGGGGCCACCGTTCAGGTGTACTGAGCCGCCTGACGGGGCTGGCATTGAACTTGTGTCCTCTGAGAGCTTTAAGCCCTGAGCCAGCTCCAGCCCTGTGGTCATTTTTAAAGTATTAGGTACAGTCTACATTTTAATAAACTATATTTATGATTCTCTAGTCTTTTTTCCCTTTAAACAATACCGATTTGTACATTTTTCCTCTTGTTTGATATTAACAATCAGTTTTGTATGTTACACACGTGTATGTATTTGGTTCTGTGTGTGCGTTCATACTTTGTCTTCATAGTGTCTGTGCTATGGTGACTTTTTCATATTTATCTCTAAATAAATGCCCAACTATTCGTGTGCCATAAGTAGCTTTCTTTAAGTTTAAGAAGATACCCTATAAAGAGTAGCTGTCATGCTAACATTGCACGGGCTCTTTCCTTGAAAGCATCCCTGGAACTCTTGCTCACACTTGTGAAAGTCGTGTGTTTAGTGTTGAAAGTAGAAGTTCTGTGAAGCACGATTGATAAAAGCTCAGAGAGAGAAATTGGAGCTCAACCTGAAGACCGAGCAGAAAAGCAGGCAGCCACTGACTCTTCCCTGACCTCAGTCTGAAGTGGCGACCCTGCCTCCAGGAATCTCAGAATGAGACTGTGTTTGATAGCCGTTTCCTCCCATTTTATCATCCTCTCTAGGGCTGGGATTAAAGATGTACACCACTGTGATTAAAGGCAAGCACTGCTCAGTTTCTATGGCAAACTAGGGTGGTCACTGGGATTAAAGGTGTGTATCACACTGCCCGGTCTATAAGGCTGACCAGTGGGGCTGTTTTACTCTCAGATCTTCAGGCAAGCTTTATTTATTAAAATACAATTGAAATGCCATTATAGTCCTGGTCCAGCCCAGGGTTGACCTGCTGCGCAGATTAGTTAAGCCGTCAAGAGGAGTCCTTGCATGTTGGGAAGGGAAGCTCGTGTCCCTGGAAGGTCTGTTCCAGGATCCCCTGAAGAGGCAAAATCAGTGAGTGCTCAAATCCTTTCTATAAAACATGTTTGCGTAGTCTCCATACATTTTAGTCTCTAGCTTATCTACAGTTCACCATGAGACACAGTGCAGTGTGAAGCTAACTAAATGGCTGTTTCACTGTTTTGTTTAAGGGGAAAGTGTGGACAGGTACAAATTAAAATTAAAATATGTAAATCTGAGTTTGAATCTGCAGGTAGGGGATCCGCAGTGCAGAGCCCATGAATACAGTCTGTGTTGAGATTTTGATGTGCTATTAAAGAGTTTCATCTCTTCAGAGTTAAATCTGTGCTTCAAAGATGTGATAGTAAAGAACTGCATGAACAAGACAAATGCAAATGCATTTAAATGAACCTCTGTGCTGTGACCAGGAGACCCAGGATGAGAGCACAGGAGAACCCCTAACCTGTGCCTAACAGGCCCTTCACTGTAGCATGAGGACAGTGGAAGCTTCTAGGGCCAAACAGTCATATGGGAGACGTTTCAGTGAGCTTTGTCTCCTTCTTTAGACATATTCGTGTTTTGTGTGTGTGTGTGTGTGTGTGTGTGTGTGTGTGTGTGTACACAATGAATGAACACAGATGATCAAACATTTGAAATGATGAGATAGACATATAGATGTGACCCTGCTTCTGGAACCTTCCTGTGCAGTTGTGAGGACGGTGTTGGGATCAGCTTGTTGATTGGTTTCTTGTAAGAGGCAATGTCCTGCCAGAGCCCTTACTGCCGAGCAAGGCACAACGAGGGGCACCATCCCTCCGTGCTGTCTCCTGTGATTGCTGACCTTTACTTCATGGCACCTGGTGTCGCAGTCCTTCCTGGAGGGTCAGGGCCCTGTTCACATGTGGTCTCTGAAGCTCTGCATAGAAGGATCTCTTCATACACTGACCACCTCCTGTGATCCCTGCGGTTTCCGCCCTTTTCACTGCACCATTAGCGCAGGTGTCCTCAGCCAGGAGCATGTCCTAATTGGCTGCAGTTGTCAACTTGATGTGGCCTAGAAGGAAAACCTCCATTGAGGAATTCCCAAGATCAGATTGGCCTGTGTCCGTATCTGGGTGTGGGGAGGGGAGCCTTGATTGTTCACTGACGTGGGAAGGCCCAGCCCACCAGGAGTGGCACAGTCCCTGAGAAGGTGGTCCTGGACTGGATGGTAAGGCTAGTTAAGTGTGAGCCTGTCAGTCAGCCATGGTTGAACTTCAAGTTCCTGTTCAGGTTTCTGTCCTAACTCTCCTTACTGATGGACTGTGATCTGCAAGTGTAAGTCAAATAACCCCTGTCCTCCTGGGCTGCTTTATCACAGCCGCCGAAAACCGGGGCATGAAGGGACTTTTAAAGCTGGCTGCAATGCTTTCACGCCACACTTTGTTTAATTTACATTGGTCGTCCCGGAGATGACAGCCCTGTGCTGTTGTTTAGCCTGCTCCTTCCTGATTGTGTGGTGACTCATTCATCAAGTAGAGAAGAAAGGAGACCTGCAGAGGTTGTGGGAGCAGGGGCCAGGGCAGAGGGACCACACTCTGCGCGGTCTGTGAATTCCATCATCAGAACTGCTTGTTGAGGGGTAACCTGTGCCTCGCGTGTGAACCGCACGCCTCATGTGTCCAGTGCATGCCTCGTGTGTGATGGAATGTTGCTATTTGTAGACTCGGAGGCAATGCAGGAAGAGAGTGAATTCCCTCAAGTCTGATTAATTGTTATCTTCTTTCCCTCCAGCCCATACATGCTTCTCAGTTACCTTAAATACCCACCCCCCCCCACACACACACAAAACAAAACAAAAAAAAACAGGGTTGCCATTTATTCTTAGAAGTTCAGGAACCATTACTGATTTCATCTGGTGTGGGGGATATGGAAGCTGCATCTGTCCTTGCATCCCAGTTAGATGAAGCCATATTGTATGGTATGATGAAAGTGAACTCACTGACATGAGAAGATAATAGCAACCCATGTGTAGGCTGGTTTGTGTGTTAACTGGACACAAGCTAGAGACGTCAGAGAAAGGAGCCTCAGCTGAGGAAATGCCTCCCTGAGACCCAGCTGTGAGGCATTTTCTCAATTAGTGATCATTGATGGAGGGCCCAGCTCATGGTAGGTGGTGCCATCCCTGGGCTGGTGTCCTGGGTTCTATAAGAAAAGAGGTTGAGCAAGTCAGTAAGCAGCACCCCTCCATGGCCTCTGCATCAGCTCCTCTCTAGGATCCTGCCCTGTTTGAACTCCTGTCCTTACGTCCTTCAGTGATGAACAGGAATGTTGTGGTGTGGGCCTAAGAAACCCTTTCCTCCCCAACTTGCTCTTTGGTCACAGTGACAGAAACGCTAACTGTGACACCCTTGTTGTTTGTAAACGGAACCCTGCATGTGCCCTCATCACCCTGGCTGGACGAGCTGCAGTGTTGGTTCCCATCTCTGGGCTCTTGAGTGTGCTCAAGAGGATGAGCTTCCTGTTCACTGTACCCACTGTAGGCCTGGAGAGGCGGCCACATGCATGCCCTTGACCGCCATCTTGCTGTATAACCGTCTAAGTGCCGAGTCACATGTAAGCTGGAACCCCATACAATTTTGTGATCGTTTTATGTGGAATCGCCAGAGCAGGCAAATGCATAGAGACAGACAGTACACAGTTATTCTATGACAGCAATATCCCACCTCTGGTGTGTGTGTGGGTGTGGGTGTGGGTGTGTGTGTGGGTGTGGTACCAGGGAATGCATGCGCACATGTGTACATGTGTATATGGAGGCCAGAGGTTGGTGTTAGCTGTTTTCCTCGATTACCACCTTATGTTTTGAAACAGGGCCTCTCGCTGAGCCTGAAGTCAAAGACTGAACGAGGCTGGCTGGTCAGTGAACCTCCAGGGTCCTCTGGTCTCTACCTCCCCTGCACTTGAAGTCTAGGCTTGGCAACCATACCCAGCTTTGCCCAGGTGCTGAGACTGAACTCAGACCCTTCTGGTTATGTGACAAGCACTTCATTGACTCAGCTAAGTTCCCAAGTCCCCTCCCTGACCCTGTGGTTGTATTTCCACTTCTCTTATGCCCCTAGTGGTGCTGGGTGGAGCAGTTTAAAGATAGTACTTAAAAGGTCGCAGACAAGCCATCACAGGGCAGGCACATGGTAGAAGATCCGGTATTGTGGGGTGGCGGTGCTCTTTGAGTTGCCCAAACCCCTGTCAAGCTTCTAGTGCAGCCACTTTCAGAGCTGCAGCTTGGGTACCTGGGATGTTGCTCAGCAGTGGGGTACTTGCCTGGCCTGTGTGCAAGGCTCTGGGCTCCATCCCCTCCATTGTACAAACAAACCAGCAATGACCTGGCAGAGGTGGGCAAGATGACCTAATCTTAAGGGACCCAGGATAGTCATAACAGTCCGGAAAAAGAATGCAAAGTTGGAAAGCGTACAGCAGAGTACTCCAGATGGTGCGGCACTGGCAGAAGAATAAACATAAGGATCAGTGATAAAGAAGCCCCCATTTATGGTCATTCGACTCTCAACAAGGGCACCAAGACCAATCAGTCGTCCCCCCCCCCCAATGTCTTCAGCGAACGGGGCTGGAACAACGAAGCACCGAAGCACACACATGAAAGAATCTCACTTGACAGCTGTTTCAGCCGTGAAATTCCCTCGCAGCCAGGTAGGAGCTGTGACTGTAGAACCTAGAATCAGAGAGCTCTTAGCTAGCAGCTTGTATATGACCAGGAGAATACAGAGATGGAAGAAAAAACAGGTGGCTTGGCCACATCACAGTGAACGCTGGTGTTACAGTGACTGAGAACCTGAAGTGACAGTCTCGACTTGGAAAAGGACTTTGTGAACCCTGTCCTTAAAGAAAGACCTATTTCAGTGTCCTGAAACAGTATTCGAGTGTAGCAATAAAAAGAAAAATTACCCAGTTTGAAGTTACTACATAACCCAAGAGGTTGCCAGTGGTGGCCTTCAGCCAGGCCTCCATGTTGGCCCAGTGTTGGCTCATAGTAGATGCCAGTCATTTGTCGTTATACCAAGGGCTGATAAGCTTATGAAAAGATACCTGGTGGTGAAAGTCATTTAAAACGCCTCATTCCAGTGACAGGTGGAACGTCACAGCCACCTGGCTACGTGTGACAGCCAGAAGCAAATGTTCCTGTGACTGGGGACACCTGCGCCTTCGTTCTTGCTGATGGGAAGGTAAAGTGAGGTACACTTCAGCATGGCCTCAAAGTGCTAAGCATCCACTCACTAGCCGGCTCAGCAGTTCTTGGAGTGATATACCCAGGAGAAATGAAAATATCGATTTCCCAGTGTTTATTGTTCATGATAGTAAAAAGTAAAGCAAAGCCAGTGTCCCTCGGCAGGTGGAAGAACAAACGGTGTGTGGTATATCCATGTAGTGGCTATAACCCATCATGTAAAAGGAAGGAAGTCCGAGCCCGCACCTGCCACCAGCCATACATGCTAGAAGAGAGCTAGACATGGGCCCCGTGCAATTAAGTCTCGGACCGGACAAAAGTGTAGAGAGAGAATAGGCAGTGATTTGCTTAGATGTGGAGGAAGCCTGTCGAGGAGATGGGGTTACTGATAACGAAGGTTTGTTTGACAATGAGAGAATGATTGTACCTGTGAGTATGCTAGGTCCTTTGCCAGACACCCTAGGACATCCTCCCAGAGTGCCGCACTTGTAGGGACCTCTGTGAGGCTGCATTCCCGATTATGGCTTCCGTCTGTTTCTTTCATGCACGTCTCTCTTCTTGTTCTGTCTTTTCTACCTGCACTTGACTCTCAGTCTTTCTGAGTACCATGACTGAGTTCATAAACTAGTATATTCACTATTCCTTTGTTTCCTGAGGAAATTCTTGACATTGTTCTGTTATTTTTAATTCTTTCATGTCTTCTTTTTCATGAACACTTTTCAGTGTTCTGCTTTTTTCTCCCATACAAATTCTTTTTCTACATCATGTTGAAAACATCCTGGTGTAGTGGAGAAAATGTGGATTGGGAGCATCTCCACGGGGACTGGGGGCTGGGGTGGTGCGGTTTAGTGGTATGGTGTCTGGCTAGAATGCACAAGGCTCTGGCTTCAGCATCTAATGCTCTTCCACTTTTGGGCCTTGTCTAGATTTTTAAAAAAGTATTATTACTGTTGTTGCTTGAGAGACAAAATGTGTGTGTGTGGTGTGTGTGTCTGTGAGAGAGAGAGAGAGCACCTGCTATAGCGTGTCGGTGGAGGCCAGAGGATACCACTGTAGACTTGGTTCTTTCCTTCCACCATTATGTGGGATCAAACTGACGTCACCAGGCTTGCAAGGCAAGTGCCCTTAGCTGCTGAGCCATCTCGCTGGCTCCTGGTCTCACGTTGTGACCCATGTGCTGTCTACGTAAAGAGGGCAGCTCCTGCTGTTGTCAGCCTTCAGTGTTGTCACTCAGGCGAGCCAAAGCATTGGGTCCTTGGTGACTCATTTGCACTCTTCAGCGTCCCTCCTACTTCATCTGAGTTGTGAGTCCCAGGAAGAAGCAGTTCCTGTCACACACATTCCCCAAATCACATGAGTCACTGTTGGGAGAACACGAGAATCCTAAGAGATGCCCACTTCAAGTCCGCTTCTGTTAGTGGAGGATCTGGTGACTTCATTCCAAGGGGTTCATCTCACCATGTACAGGCTGCAGAACTGACTGCTATAGCCATTCTCCAGACATGTTCAGGTACCGAGAGCCTGTGACATCATAGGCCTGCTGAGGGGCTGAGGGATGTCACAAAAAATAGGAAAAGCTCCTGTCTACGAGCAATATGAATATGTGGCAGGCTCAGCCAGCCAGGAAGTCAGAGACAAGTGGATGGGCGTGATTATGGGGGATGGGCGAGACTAGGGTAGGATCTGAGGATGGGAGCTGGAGACTGACGTCAGTGACGTTGCCAGTTTCAGTGACCCAGCCTCTTAAGGCCACCTGGCCTCAGCAAAGCCTTCCGGTGGCCCCACTGCCACACTGAGAGTGTTGGCATCTGTCCGGGCACGGGGGGGGGTGAGGGGACAGATTGGCACCAGCTGAAGCAGGGTCACCCACAGGCGGATTTTACACCTGCTGGTCAGCCTCTGACAGTGCTTTAGCATCCTCGTTCCCAGCATTCCGCTTCACTCGAGAGTGCGGCAGGATGCAGAAGCCCTAAGAAGCAGCTGAGACTCTGCTGTGCATCACACGCTGCAGACAACAGTGCTGTCTGTCATTGGTGGCCGGAGACGCAAGTCTCACGACCCGTCGCTTATAGTAGGCTTCAGTCTCCTGTCACAAGCACTTGGTGACTCCAGACCATCCCTGTAGCATAGACCTCTGTCATTTCCTAACCTGCTGTCCCTGTGTGATTAGCATTAGCAGCACAGGTGTCCCCGCTCTGTGGCACAAACAGTGGCAGCCACATCTCTTTTTTCTGCCTAGCCTCTTCCATGACTTAACCGTTTGTGTTGGGTAGTGACTTCCAGATGTAGAATTTCTGAGGAACAGGCTGTTCTCTGTTTCCTCTGTGACTACAGCAGTTTCCTACTGACCCCTCCGTACCTTTCTTGCCTTATAGTCTGTTCTTAACACGCCTGCCTCTATGACCCATATGAAACACTCGATGTTTAAAACCTAGATTCTGGGCCAGGAATCAGCCGGTGACATTTCTGCTCAGAAGACTGGATTTGGTTCCCAGAACTCACGTCCATGACTCCTGGCTGTGCTTCCAGCACCGGCAGATCCATGCCTTCTCTGGTTTCTGCCCACACCTGCACACCTGCATACATGCACACACCATAAACAGGCACAAGTACGTACATATACTTACACTAAAGTCAGAGCCAGGCATGGCGGCTGGCCTGTGACTCACTGTAGGACAGCCTGGCCTTGAACTCACAGAGATCCACCTGTCTATACCTCCCAAGAGCTGGGGTTCAAGGTGGTCACCAAACCAAGCTGAATTTTTAAATGCTATATTGTAAACTTTAGGGCTTATTGAAAAAAAAAAAACTACTTATCACTCAACCTCAGATCTTTCCCTGGTGTTTCCTGTATTAGGGAAATAATTCATAAAGCCATTTTTAAAGCAAGGCTACCCAATCTGAATTTTTTTCAAAGCCAAAGAAGGTATCAGCAAATTAAAAATTGAAGATATATTTCCCCTTTGGCAAAAATGACATTGATAGAACCCTGCAACAAGCCATTTCCGTTGGTGCAGCTTGGTAACGTCATCATCAGAGTCAGGATAAAGAGGCGTGAGCCAGGGCTCTGCTGGATCTCCACATTTAACTGATGCTTTTATTCAGTGAACAAACTAGCACGTTGTCTTAAGACTTGACCATCTCCATGGACCAGCCAAGGGAGAACCGTGGCAAGTTCTGAGAACTTGAGGTCAGAGAAACAGCTCAGTGCTAGATCCCTTGCCTGGCATTTCAAGAACATGGTATGAACCCCCCTTGAGAGCATAACAGTGGCAGATGTGAGCTCAAGCTGTTGAAGTCTAGAGTGTTTTGCACAGACCAGCTAAGGAAATGCCAGGAACACACCGCTAAGAAGGCAGTGGCTTGAATACCTGGAAGACATGCTTGGTCCACAGGCACAGCGCAATGGCTGCCAGTTACGCTGATTTCAGTTTGGTAATGGCCATACTCCACTTAGCTTGGCGAGGCCTTGCCCTTGTTTTGTTTATGACTCCCTTGGAGACCGGGTTTGGCAGCCCTTTTGTTTGCTTGCTTGTGTTTGTATTGCTAGTGAAGGCCTCCTCTAATACATGTCTCAGGGGTTTTGTTGTTACTAGTTTTGTTTTTGTTTTTTTTTAAAGATGTGATTGCATGTAGTCCAGGCTGGCCTAAAACTCCCTGTAGAACTGAGGATGACCTTGAATTTAGGATTCTCTTGCCTAAGAATTACAGATATGCACCATCATAGCTGGAAGTTGAAGTCAGGTCTTCATGTTTGGCAAGCAGAGGGTTCCATGGGCTATACCTCAGTAAAAAAAAAAAAATACATAATTTGTTAGTATATAATTTGACAAAAAAAAAAAAGCCAGTGTCCTACTGGAGAGAGGGTTTAGTGGTTAAGAGTGCTTACTCTAAATGGAATAGAAAAGTAACCTGGTAGGTGGGAGCCAAGGAATACCGGCATCTCACAGTGAGCCCAGCCGGGAAGGTGTAACAACTCTGCCCCAGTGAAGTTGTTACATCTTTTCTTTGGTCCCCCACAGTGTAAGAGCTCGGCTCCAGGGGGCAAAGTTTACCCAGTGAAATTGTTACATCTTTTCTTTGGTTCCCCACGGTGTAACAGCTCTGTTCTGGTGGGTATTAAAAGTGACACATTACTGCAGTTCCACCCAGTGTCACACCGCACAGCAAACCTCACCCAGGAGATTTATTGGGAAGCAGGGATCCAGGACGGTGGCTGCCTCTAGAGTGAGAAGCGGTAGCAAACGAACAGGGTACAGAGATTATATAGGATTTCTTAGGGGTGGGGAAGTGGGAGAGCTTTTCCAGTGGCTTGGTGGGATCTGTAGCCTGACTCAGGGACAGGCTCAGGGATTGGTGGGATTTCAAGCCCTGGCTCTGGGTCAAATCAGGGTCAGGGTGTTTTTCCTTGGCCCAGGTCTCAGGTCAGGTCAGGGTCAGGCATTCTTTCCTCTTTATCCTATACTTACTGTTGCAGAGGACCTGGGTTTGGTTGCCAGCACCCACATGGCATCTCACAGCCATGTATAACTCTGGATTCAGAAAATCAGACACTATGTATAGCCTCCAGGGTCACCACACCCATGTGGCGCACAGACACATTTAGGCAAAACGCTGTACAATAAGATGAAAATAGGGAAATCTTTAATAAACCAGACTGTTTGGGTCAGACTCAGAACACTGAGGCATCCACACAAGCCTGTTTCTGTGTCCTCTGCAGCCCAGTTATATGTTATGATTTATTCTAAAACTAAGCTGGGAATCTCATCTCTGTGCTGTGCTAGGTATTTTAATTCATCATAAAACCCACCATACGTTATTTTCTTGTTTTAAATTATTTTGGTGAAGAAGGGTAATATCTTTCTGTTATTTAAACAAATCCTTCAAGGAACGATCCAGGTAGAGTTAGAGTTGATTGGCAGTAATGCCGACTCTTGGTATCCTGTCTTTGAGCCCCCCCCCCTTAGTATTTTCAAGTTTTTTCTCATACAAGAAAGAGGGGGCACGTTCTTCACACTTGTAAATTTTACAGAAATGAACAACCTTTGTTTCTCAAGTCTGTGTAATAGACTGTTGCAGACCATGTGGCCGCCAATAATAGAAATTATTCCTACACCTGCAGTCCAGATGTCTCAGATCCCTTCACCAGCTTGACGATTGCAGCATCTTTCTTTCAACTGCATCTTGTGCATGGGTGATGTGTGCAGGCATGCTCAGCCCAGTTGGATCCACAGCTGTAAAGAGCAGTAGCCAGGGGGCATCTAAGGGATTCTCCCCGTGTTACCAAGTTTTCTAAAAGTCATTGTCTACTGCAGCGGACTGAGGATCACCTTTGGATGGATCCCTTTTCCTGCATCCTTGGCTGCCCAGCTCCTGCCCCAAGGACCTGGAAAGCCACCTCCTGTGCAGTGCTTTGTTTATTTGAATGAATAAGTGAAATTTATGCCCTGGCAATGCTGAATCATACATGGGCAGCCCATACATGGTGGTTCTGTTGAACTCATCCATATTGGGTTTCATGGTCTAAGCTGATGAGGATGACCAGGTCTTTTCTTCAGGAGGGCACCAGATGTCATTACTGATGGTTGTGAGCTACCATGTGGTTGCTGAGAACTGAACTCAGGACCTTAGGAAGTGCAGTTCTGTCAACCGCTATGTTCACTTACCTGTGTTCAAATGGAAGTATCTTCCACATTGTATGTTCTCCCATACCGGGCTAAACAAAGCTAGGCATCTGCAGGGTCTCACACCCTGCGGCTTCAGGAACGTCTTCACCTTGTTTGAAAATAGATGAGAATGTGTCTGTCACAGAGAGGTTTGGGAAGCACCAAGAGCTACAGTGTTATTTCTTGGCTTCTGTCTTCCCTTCTTGACATCAGAGTCTTATTTTGACTGTGCTATCAAGAGCCAGCCGCAGTCACTGATGAGCACTGTTCTTTCCTCGGCACCTGCACTGTACTGTTGTGAAAACACAGCTGGAGACAGCTTGGTCACTATGGCCCACTCAGAAGTGAACACCCTGTGTGTGAGTGCCAAGTGCCCTTAGCTTGCGGACCAGAGATGCTGGAAGCAGAAGTGACCAGTGCAGTGGTTTCTGCGCAGGGAGTAAGGAGAGGGTGCCTGGAACGAACTGGGGGGCTGTCTGAGGGGACAGTTGGAGACAGTCATAACAAGTGTCTTGGGGCCTGAACTCCCTGGCACACTCTCCTGTACACACCTTCGTGAACGGTTGTTTGCATCAGTTTGGTGTCTGTGTCTAAGTTTAACTGTCTCGTTTCCCCATGGGAGTTTTGTCGTTCCTCTGAGGTCCTCTCCAGTGCCAGGTGTGTCAGTCAAGCGCAGGAATGACCAGGTGAAAAGTCTCTTTGTGGCCTCCTTGCCAGTGTTTATTGACGGTGTGAAGGTTGTAGTTTCAGTCTTTCTGACAACAGAACATGTATCACACAAGGGCAGTTATCCGTCAGGTCCCAGCTTTGTCAGGCCACAGCATCAGCCACAGAGTTCTGGAGTCACAGGTTGCTCTGAAGTTACCACTCTGGCTCATCCTGGTCTCAGTGACCCTGAGGCCTGCAGATCCTCTTCCCTGGACCCTTCCTAAGGGAGCTTGTTGGGAGCCAGGAGGAGGGCTGGGGAGGAAGTCGCAGGCCTACCAGTGTAGGGCAAGGGAATGCCTCAGTCCAGCTGGAAAAAAAGGGATGTGCGGGGCCATCACCCTCAGAGCAGGCTGTGTGGTCTCACTGGGTGCGGGGCCTTTAGTGTTAGATTCCTGGACACATCTCAATACCTATTTAAGGAGCTGGATCTTTTCTGATTCTGATGATGTTTTTTCAGCATTCTTGAGGAAAACCTTTTAGTGGAAAGAAAAATCAGATATTCAGTGGCTCCTTCCGTACCCGTGGCTCCTTCCATACCTGGGCCATGGTTTCCAAGACCTTCAGGAGGAATGAGGCCACAGAGAGAACCGAACGCTAGATATAGGCTTTTCCTTTGCACGTTTACTCAGGCGCAATCTAATGTATAAATTAGGCAAAGAGCAGCAGTGGTAAAACAGAGCAGGTACAACCATCCAGTGTAATAAAAGTTACAGGAACGTGGTTGTGTACTCACCAAGAACAGGTACAACCAGACACTGTAGTAAAAGTTACAGGAACGTGGCCGCATACTCGCCAAGCATCTTCCTGTATTCTATCCTGTTTTCAGACTGCAGTGGCCTGCCACTGAGACCCCAGAAAGTGAGGCAGCAGAGTGGGAGAGGGGAGAGCGATCGTGTATAAAGTATATAACCAGAAACAACTAAAGCTAACATCTGGAGGCTGTTGGGCTCTGGCAGCAGTGGGTAGACAGATGCACAGTGCACATGGAATCTGGAGCCTCCGAGAGCCTCTGAGTGTTCAGAGAGGAACCAAACGACCAGAAGCAAATGGATACCAGCTTCAGTTTAGAAGCAAACCATCCCCTGTCCTGTGGAGCAAAGTCACCTCCTAAGCCTGCTGGGGGGGGGGGGCTGGAGGGAAGCTGAGCCAAAGTCACCTCCTAAGCCTGCTGTGTGGTGCGCACCTGTACTCTCAAGGGCTTGGGAAGGGATGCGGAGGAGAGAGGATCATGGGACTGAAGCCAGTGTGGGCCACAGAGTGGGACCTTGCTCCAGAAAACAAAAAGAAAAGCAAAGCAAAAGGGGACGGCTTGAGGATAAGGGAACTTGCTGCCAAGCCCAGGGACATGAGTTCAATCCCCAGGCCCCTCATGGTGAAAGGTGAGCTCATGTATGCGCTAGCTGTGCTATGTATGTGCACACACAGAAAATAAGTGAAAAAAGTTTTGAAAGGGAGTTTTCTATGCTGAGGTTAATTTCACCTCTATTAGGCAAATTGGTGTATTTTCTTCACAACCCTTTCCCCTGTACTGTGCTCGCTCTGTTTAAAATCACAACATAGGGGACTGGAGAGGTGGCTCAGAGGTTAAGAGCAATGGCTGCTTTTCCAGAAGTCCTGAGTTCAATTCCCAGCACCCACATGGTGGCTCACAACCATCTATAATGAGATCTGGTGCCTTCTTCTGGTGTGTGGGAATACATGCCAGAATACTGTATGCATAATAAATACATCTTAAAAAATAAAACCACACCTTTAAAAAAAATCACAACTCAGGAAGAAGCTGAGTTTGATTTATGATGATGTCAGGTCATAACCAATCACCATGCCTTTCTTTTCTCCTTAGTGTCAAATCAACAGTGCCTTGACTTCCTTCCACACTGCTTTGGAACTCGCCATAGATCAGAGGGAGATTCAGCATGTCTGTCTATATGAAATCGGTAACTAGAATCCAGTTTGTCTGTCTGTATGAAATGGGTAACTAGAATCCAGTTTGTCTGTCCGTATGAAATGGGTAACTAGAATCCAGTTTGTCTGTC
>NC_022020.1:6666944-6677201 GCF_000317375.1 Microtus ochrogaster
ACTAGAATCCAGTTTGTCTGTCTATACTACATCGGTAACTAGAATCCAGTTTGTCTGTCCGTATGAAATGGGTAACTAGAATCCAGTTTGTCTGTATGAAATCAGTAACTAGAATCCAGTTTGTCTGTATGAGATGGGTAACTGAAATCCATCGTGTTGTCTGTATGAAGTCTGCCACCCTGTGCCCCAGCACCCATGCTCCCTGTGGGGTTCTCTCATCTTGGGACACCACCTGATGTGCTGTCCCCAAGCACACGCACTACAGCTTGTCTCACTAGCGCTCTCTGTTCCTTGCGAACATTTTAAACCTGGGAAAGTGGACAGTGTGGGCTGGGTGGACCACAGTACCCTGCTGTAGTAGGATTGATCCCTGGTGCCTGACCTGGCTTTCTGGAGCCTATTCCCTGTGGTGGGATGCCATGCTCAGCCTTGATGGGGGCGGGGCTTGGTCCTGCCTCAACTTGACCTACCAGGCTTTGTTGACTCCCCACGGGAGGCCTTACCCTCTCTGAAGAGTGAATGGGTAGTGGGGGGAAGGAAGAGAAAGGGAGGAATGGGGAACTATGGTTGGTATGTAAAATAAATAAAAACAGTTAAAACATTCAAGGTCCCAGCTCTCCTAGCCATCTGTCCATGAGAACTTACATAAGTTAATGAAGGCCCTTGAGCACTTATTGCCAATGGTGTTCTACTCAGGCGTGCGTGCGCGCATGTAACTTGACATAAGCCAGGGGGACCTGGGAGGAAGGAACATCAGCTGAGAAGATGCCTCCATCAGATTGACTTGTGGGAAATGATTGGTATGGGAGGACCCAGCCCACTCTGGGCAGTGCCACCCCAAGGCAGGTGGTCTAGGTGGGGAAGAGCAACTGGGCAAACCATGAGAAACAAGCAGGTAAAGTGCCTGCAAGGCTTCTGCTCCGGTTCCTGCCAGAAGTTCCTGCCCTGGCTGCCTTCAGTGGTGGACTGTGATTGGGACCTAAAACACTCTCAGAGAAGGGTTTTGGTCAATGCAGTTAGAGATTCCTAGCTTAGCTGTGAGCCGTGGAGTTCCCTATTTCAGGATGCTGTGCTGTTCTTACTCCTTAACGTAGAGTGGTGCTCTGAACTTGGGGCCTTGGGTCATTGCACTGTGTCTTTACCTTCAAGTGGTGTGCCATGCTCCGTGACTCAGGGTAGCATGCCAACTCTGCTCCCTTTGTAGGCTGGTGCAGCATGATTGAGCTCAACTTCAAGGATGCATTTGACTCCTTTGAGAGGCTGAAAAATGAATCCCGATGGTCGCAGTGCTATTATGCATATTTGACTGCAGGTGAGTAACTGTTGTCTGGGGCCAGCCGCTCCCCATCCCGGGGGGGGGGGGTGGCCAGACCGCTCCCCATCCTCCTGGGGGGGGGTGGCCAGACCGCTCCCCATCCTGAGGAGGGGGGGAATGGAGGAGGAAGCACAGGCCTATGCAGGGATGGGCTCTTCTTTTCCCTTAATCTGATTAAAGAATTAAAAGGTAAGAACAAAATGTTACAGAAAATTTGGGGGAGACCTGGTGGAACCACCATATGATGCCAGGAAAGTCTGGGTCCCTTGCTGGGGTTCTTAGTGTCGTTAGTAAAAAGATAAGAATGAGTCAAACTAGCTTTGAGATAATTTATTCGAGTTGAAAAGCCCCCAGGGTGGGCAAGCTGGAACTCTGCCAGCTGCCCAGACAGAGGGTGGAGGAGGAAGGGAAAAGCCATGTTGCTTGAGAGAAGTTGACAAAGAGGTCAGACCCAGTGACAGGCAACTCCGGGGAGCTGAGGAGGATGTGGGTGCCCGAAGTGCCCAAGTGTAAAAGCTCACCTACAGTCTCTCCAGCATCCTGAGGGAAAGGACACAAGCGGAGGAAGGGACGGTTAATGCCTTTCTGATTAGGAGGTCCTGCTAAGCCCTTCCTTCTGGGGGTTAGTGGGTTCTATACAAGGGGTGAGGATTCTGGGAAAGAAAAGTATATTAAGGTGAGCATACTTCCTAAGGGGTAGCCCCATCTTCTGAGGGGTGGTCCCACCTTCTGAGGGGTGGTTCCCTTAGCCAGGACCTCAGCCTTCACAGCTGCATTAACTCCTGAGTTGACAAATGCCTGTCTCCACCTACAGGCAATTCCTGTTCTTTGCTAAAACCAAATAAATGGGGCAGAAGTGCCAAGAGGCCCAGCTGGATGCCAAGACATCCAGGGCTGTTCCCAGTTATTCCACACTCCTGTCTGGGCCTGTCTGGTCTTCAGAAGTGCTTCACGCGAAGCTCTCTTTGCTTCCAAGCCCTTACTTCTTTCTTCTCCTTTGCTATGTTTTTATTCATTAGGATTTTAATAATTATTCAGAATCAGACATGTCTGTTTCATTGTGTGAGTAGTTTCTAGTTGGTGCTCTGTTTAAGAGCACCATGGAGCTTGAGTTTGCTCCATTCCCACTTTACCTGTCAGCCAAGACATCCAAGCACAGGTACCTCATGCTGCAAACCATTGCAAGGAACATGACTGTGGTATGGCTTTTGCTTTTGGAAGTTCTTAGATGACATAGTTGGCATTATGCTGCCACCTGGTGGACAAAGGTGTTGTCTGCGCTAGTTTAGGATTATAGAGGGTGCAAAACTAAAAAGACCAGAGAGGGGGAGCTGTGCATCGCCTGCCCTTGAGAAACGCCCTCAAGATCTTCAGGTCTGCTCTCCGACAACCTCAGAAGCAGTTCTTCTACTTAAAATTCAAGAGTAGTATGAGCATTTGTCTCGGCGCTGGGAATCGAGCCAAGGACCCTGCATAGCTTAGTTAGCTATGCTCTGCCCCTGAACTACATTCACATTCCACTGAGCATCCCAAACATTGCTGTAAACATCCCCATTCCTTGAACATTTACCTTTAGTGAGACATATTCCCCTTATAATCTGTCCCTTAGCTCATCTAACTAAAGCAAGTCAGGCTCTGCATTAGGCAGGCTGTGTCTTGGCTAGCTTGAAAACCCTCTAAAATCACGTCAGAGAGCGGTTCAGTACAATCCGCCTCATTTCCGTGTGCCTTTTGCAGATTCTGCAGGACGTCCCTGTTTCATGCCTTTGTGTTTGGAATTTTTATTTTTGATATGTGGCTTGGTATACAGAATCTCATGCTTAAGGGTTATTTACACAGCTTCCCAGCAGTTCGGATAAGAATCAGAGCTACGTATTGATCCCCACCTGCATAGCCCGGAAGGATGGCTTGCACGATGGCCAATAGATGTGGCCGGGTCTTGCAGTCAGTGCTGGGCAGCTGTATTGTTGTTGTTGTTGTTTTGAGGGGACATACAAGAAATGAATGTGTGAAATAGCTATATGACCAAATGTTTACATGTTTGGAAACATCCCAGAACTCTAGTCGTAGCTGTGTGAAAGGAAGCTCCTCACCTGTGTTGCCACAAGGGGACATTTGGAGCACCAGATATGTGACCAGTCCCCTCTGTGATGAGCATGTGAGGAGGACTTGGTCCCACAGTCAAGGGATGCCTGAAGGTTGTGTTTGAGCTAGCCATGAAGGAAACTGTGTGTTGACTAAAAGGGACAGGTGTCCAGCACCCAGGCTTCACTTCCTTGTCTTACTGTTTCATAGTGACAAAGGACACATAGCACAAGCCTACTGTTTGGGGCACTTGTACCTCAGAGCCACTTCTGCAGCCACCATCGTCCATGCCCAGAATTCCCCGATGGTTTCACAGGGGACGTCTAAACACTACCATTACTTCCTCCTCCAGGGTGGTCACTCTGTTCTGCCCCTGAACTGAGCTTTCCTGTGCTTCTATGAGCACAACATATTCATCTTTCTGTGTCCGGTTTATTTCATTTATCAAAAGATATTAAAGGCTGACCCATCTTGTGGCATGTCCCAGTATTTATTTTTAATGCTGGATAATTCGCCGTTGTATGTCGTATGCCTGCCACATCTTGCTTGCCCATTCACCCACCAGTGGATGGTCGAGCTGCTTCCTCTTCCGGTGTGTACTGAGAATCCTGGAATACAAATGTCAGGCTGAGCCCTTGCTTTCCGTTCCTTCGAGGACATCTGGAAGCAGGGTGACTGGATCTGATCCTTTGCTATTCTTGCAGTGTTCCTGGAAGGCTAAAATTATGTGAGAATTACGTTACCAGTCTTAGTGGAAGAATTGATATACTGAGTCCTGTCTAGGTCTCATCCTTAAGTACCTAGTGCCTCCTGTTTGCAGACAGGATGTAAAGGGGTAGATTTGTGAAACCTCAAAACTGCTATCCCCAGCTGTGATGTACAAAGAAGGCTGGAGGGTTGGAATCTGTTTTGGGGGGTCTGTGGCATTAATGTTGTATGTTTCAGGTGTGACTTAGATGCAGGACATTTCTTTGTCTTTCATCATGTGTCTTGGTCACTGTTCTATCGCTGTGAAAAGACACCACGACCATGGCAATTGTTAGAAAAAGAAGCATTTAATTGAGGGACTTGCTTTCAGTTCCAGAGGGTTAGTCAGTGGCTGAGAGCTTTGCATCCTTATCCATGAGCAGGAGAGAAGGAAGGAGGGAGGGAGGGAGGGAGGGAGGGAAGGAAGGAAGGAGGGACGGAAACACAGATGCAGAGATTAGGCCTGGCGGGTACCTCCTGCAATCAGACCACACCTAATCCTTCCAAAGTTCATCACCTGGGGACCAAGCATGCAAATATGAGCCCATGGGAGCGCGTTTGCATCCAAACCATCACGTCATTTGACCCTATAAGAGTGTCTTGGTTGGGGAAGTGACTCGGCCAGTTAAGTGCCAGGTGCAACATGTGTGTCTGGTCCCCAGCTGGTGCAGCAGGGCATGTCGGAGCAGCGCAGGCAGATAGATCCTGGAGTTTGCCTGCCATCCCACCTAGCTGGTTCAGTGCGTTCAGATGCAGCGAAGGACAGGGTCTCAGCAAAATAAGCTGGAGAGCCAGAGGAGGAGGAGGAAGAGGACGATGATGACAGCGGTGACACCTGGCATGGCTTCTGGTCTGCACATGCATATGTGCACACATGATCATGTACACAGGCCATACACACAAGAATGTTCTCAGGCCAGCAAGATGGCTAAATGGGTAAAGGTGCTGGTCCAAGCCTAATGACCCTAGTTCAGGCCTTGGGGCACGTTTGGGTAGGAGAGGATCCTCTGCTGCAGGTTGTCCTCTGCCCTCCACCTGTGCGCTACGGCGTGCATGCCCCCACACATGCAAGTACGTAACTGTAATGAAGGTCTAATTAAAGAGAGGATGTTCTCCGTGATCTGAGGAAGACCTCAAGCCAAGGCAGCAGACATCCTCCCTTCTCACTGGTCTGCTGGGGCCAGCACTTCACTTCCCTGAGCCTCTTTGCTCCTGGACCCACAGTGACTGGTGGTGGCACAGACTGTCACCACTCTTCTGGTGCTGCCATGCCATTGCTGAGGTTGGTGCAGTCATTTTTGGGTTGGCACAGATCCCACTCCGCACCCAGGGAGTTCATGTGTCTGGAGATGGGTAGCTCCTTCTTTTGAACCCTCTTACCACCAAGCGTTCCCTGGTATCCCCTCCACGTGGGCACCCTCCGTTTCCTCCAAGCCTCGTGGCTGTTTCTTTGTGCCCTGTGCTCTGCCTGCCGAGGCTCTCTAGTTCTTACGTAAAGAAGGCAGAAGTTAGGGTAGTTTTACTCCGTTCTGGCTAGGGCGTGAAGAGTGACAGGAGGCTAAGGGGAGCAGGCATAGGTAGGGTCAGCACCGCACAGGTGCTGAGAGGCCTCTGCCAGAGGCACTGGTCACTTCATTACGGTGTTGGTGCTGGTGCTGGCCATGAAGTTGCCGACGAAGCAAAGGGCATGTGACGAATCCCCAGGGTGGAAGACAAGTGGCCCCTGGCTAGCTAGTGTCAGCCACCCTTCGAAGGTGCAGCTCAACTCCCAGCTCCATGGCGTCCCACAATCTAAAGAGAAATGATCTCTTCTCTGAGCATTCTAAAAGCACCATGGTGCTCTTCCCTAAGGGATGCTGTCACCATAAGCACTGCAGCTATTGGGCCATGCATGTGCGTGTGTGTGCTTGTGTGTGTGTCCTTCCTCATACATCCCCGGTGACTTGTGATGGTAGGTGGTAGTGAGTGTGTGCAGACTGCTTCAGGAATGCAGGTGCCTTGTTCTCTTCTTCACCATGCCCCTGTTATTCAGTGCCCTGAAGACAGGGCCTGATGTGGGAGTGTCATATATCAATCTGTTGATTTCATTGGTTTAAGCAATAAAAAAACTGCTTGGTCTCATGGGTTAAAACATAGGTGGGAGGAGTAAACAGAACAGAACGCTGGGAGGAAGAGGAAGTGAGCTCAGAGACTTGACAGCTCTGCGCTCTGGAGCAGAGACGCCATGCTCCCGGCTCCTGGGCGGACACGGGGATAGCTCTGCTCTCTGAGGCACATGTGATGAAGCTCCGACCCAGGATGGATGTAGGCTAGAATCTTCCTGGTAAGACCGATGCTCACTAAGACTGGTGCTCACAGATTATTAGAGATGGGCTAGTCCAGGTGCGAGAGTTAGCCTAGAAGAGGCTAGATAGAAATTGGCCAAGCAGTGATTAAATGAATACAATTTGTGTGTTGTTATTTCGGGGCATAAGCTAGCAGGCAGCTGGGGTGCTGGGAATGCAGCCCCGCCGCTCCAATTACTACAAGGGCCTGCAAGTAGCTAGTAGCCTGTGACAAGAACTGAGCATTTTATTACATGTGAGACTTGTCTCCTCCCACCAAAGGGCAAGGACCCAGATGCTTTGGGTCCCCAAGTCTCTGGGAACACTTGCCTGCTAGAAAGGGATGAATCCACAGGGTGGCGGCAGGGGGATGGTGCCACCTCTTGGACATAACTGTGTCTTTTCCATGGAGACATGGGAATGCAATTCTGATGTCTTTCAGTTTGTCAGGGGGCCACTGGTGACGTGGATGGTGCACAGCTTGTCTTTAAAGAAGTCCAGAAGCTGTTTAAAAGGAAAAACAACCAGATTGAACAGTTCTCAGTCAAAAAGGTATGTATGTCAGGGCTTGCCAATCACAGGCATCACCTGTGATGTGCAGGCAGTGCCAACAACTCCCTGGATAAACTTTATGCTGTCAGATTCAGTGTGTTTTCCACTGTGGCTGTGTTTCTGCTCTGAGGAGAAAGGCTGCGCATAACTAAAGCAGGGCTGTTTCTGTTTTTTTTTTAATGAGATCCACTGGATCCTGTGCCGTTGATTAGCGCTCCCGCAAAGGGGAAGTGTCTGTCTGGAGTTCAGGTCATTTTAGAAGAAGTTGGTAGAACCCATGAGAGACAGCTGGCTCTGCTTCTCAAATGTGATGATGACCACAACACATTGATATAATGAAGACCAAAAGTGCTGTCGTATTTATCTATAGAGATCTCAGGACGAGAGGGGAAATGTCCCAGTTTTTCTGTCCATTTCTGACACTGAGATATGGCTGAGTAACCTTGAGTGATGTCCTGGTTTGTCCTGGTTTGATTTTTCTTCTCCTTAGTTTAAAAATTTTTCTTTTACTCCATACATTTTTAAAGTTTAATTAGTTTTTGTTAAATGAATAATTAATGAATTTATTCCAAAAAGTAGATTGCAGGAGCTGCAGAGACAGCTCAGCTGTTAAGATCACTTGCTGCTCTTGCAGCCAAGGACCCAAGTTTGGTTCTCAGTTAGACTGGGCACGGCTGCCTGAAACTCCAGCTCCAAAGAGCGTGGTGCCCTCTTCTGGCGAGTCTACCGATGTCTGTGCACTGTGTACATGTGCATGTGCACACACACTTAGAAAATAAAGTAAATCTTTAAAATAAATATACTACAAGGCTGGGAATGTGGCTTGGTACTAGGGAACTTGCCTAGCATATGCAAGACCCCAAGTATGATTCTCCAGTACTAAAACATAAATAAATGCATACATAAAATGATATCAGAATGCAGAGTGCAGCTGAGAGCTGTGGGCTAAGTTGAAGACAGAAAGCCGCAGGACCATGATGGAAATGTGCCTGTGTGGTCCACTGAGTTAGTCTCCTCCTTGTGAGGGCTCATGGATTTAAACTGAATGCATCTTTTTCATCCCCACATTTTCAGAACCCAGACACTGAGATATGGCTGAATAATGGATATAAGTTATAGCCATGAATATATTTTTAATAAAAAAACCGCAGAAATTTTGTAATGTGGAGAGACTTTCTGTTCGCAGCCTTGTAAGGAAGGGTGTTTATACTGGTCTTGCACTGTGGTGTGTCTCCAAAGCCCAGCTTGGATTTGAGCTTGATTCTGAAGACTGGGGCCTGATATTTTGAGAATTCCTTGTAGGCTGAGAGATTTCGGAAGCAAACCCCAACCAGAGCTCTGTGTGTGCTGGCATCCATTGAAGTGCTGTACTTGTGGAAAGCCCTTCCCAACTGCTCCTTCCCCAACCTGCAGAGGATGAGCCAAGGTAAGCACGCTCCGCGCAGCCAGCGGACTCATTGTGGCCGCTCCCTCCGTCCCTCAGTCAGGCTAGCTGACTGTCAGTCTGTGGTGGATGGTGTGTCGTCAGCAACGGGAGCAGGACATACTGGTGTAGACAGGTACACTTGTCTGTTGGGGTATCTGATGGTGTACCTAGTAAAGTGGCATCAGCTGGTGTATGTGGTGATGCCTGCCTGCAACCCGAGCACTTGTGAGGTCATCCCTAGTGACATAGGGAATTCAGGAGCAGGTTGAGCTACATGAGACCCTGTCTCAAAAGACAAAACAAAAAGAAAAAAAAAAAAGGAAATTCTGCCAGTTTACCAAGGTGGTGGGTGTTATGAGTCCATACGTTTGCCCAGTGGAGGCTCTTGTTTCGTATAATTGTGAGTTGCACACGTACATGGAAGGTTCAGGTAGTGAGGCATCTGGGGGTTCAGCTGGGGCAGTACGCACAGCTGGGTTCCTGTACAGAGCATTTGCACCACCCCTGGTAACTTCTTGTGCTCCCTCTCTGCCAGTCCCCACCTCACTGCAGACAGTATTCTGAGGTATCCATGTTCGTTTGCCTGCCTTTGACCTGCTTCCTGCATGAAGCATTGTGCCTGGCACTGGCCACACAGTAGCCTCTGTTAGTGACTGTTTCTTCTCCTAACTGAGTAGTATTCCATTGTGTGGACATACAGGGCCGCTCTTCACTTCTCTGCTCTCCTGCTGATGGGCATTTGAGAGGTTTTAAGTTGTCATAAATAAAACTGCTATGGACATGCTTGGAGACCACAAGATGTCCTTGGGTGTTACCCCAGAACCGCACCTGTCCCCATCCCCTGGTGCTGGAATTACCAGCACATACCGCTATGCCTGGCCTTTTCTGTGGTTTCTGGGGTCAAACAATGGGTCTTTGCAAGCACTTTAACCAAATGAGTGAGCCCTCTTCACAACTCAACTCCTATTGATTTCTCTGAAATAAAAAATCTCTGTACCGTTACTGGTCAAATGCCTTGTTTTGCATCTCTCCCAGTGTGGGGTACAGTACAGCATATAAACCTGCCCAGAGTCGATTGCATGACTTTTGTAGTTGGTGTAATGCAGAGTTTTATATTAATGGAAGGTTTGAAAAGGTTTGAGGTTTGCAGCAGAATTGGTCACAAAGTCTAGAACACCCTCTGCACACACACACCCTTCTCCCACCCTCTGACCCCCTCACACAATGCCCTGTAACAGTGTGGTATATCCGTTGGCACCCATGACATTGTATTATACAGTCTAGCCACCAAAGCCACAGTGCACAGAGGGTGGGCTCTTGCTGCCCATCCTGCTGGTGTAAGCCAGTGTCCAAGGCTCACTCGTGTATACCTTAGAGAACTTTATCACTCCCCTAAGCATCCTCCTTCTCTACCTGCTCACCCTTCCTCTTTGACCTCTGGTAACTACTGATACTTTTCTATCTGTACAGTTTTGCCTTTCCCAGAACATCTTATGGTGGGAGCCATGCAGCCTTTTTACATTAGCTTCCTTCTGGGGAAGAGGTGGGGTCCGGGAGTCTCCAGATGCTGATATTTTGGCTGAGGAGATGACTCACTGGGCAGCCGTGAGAGCTCAAATCTCGCCTTCAGGAAATACTAGACTGGTGCATGCTTGTTACCCATGGCCCTGGGGACGCAGGAGCAGGGGCGTTGCTGGGAGAGCCCGGCTTAGCAAACAAGGAAGGCAGGTGAGGAATGACACGAAAGTCTATCTCTGGCCTCCACACGCGTGCCCTGCACACACAGGAGCACACATACACGCGTGCCC
>NC_022020.1:6678499-6709002 GCF_000317375.1 Microtus ochrogaster
TGTGCCCCGCACACACAGGAGCACACATACACGTGTGCTCTGCACACACAGGAGCACACATACACATGTGCCCTGCACACACAGGACACAAACACGTGTGTCCTGCACACAGGAGGACACATACACGTGTGCCCTGCACACACAGGAGGACATACAGAGAAAGTTTGCCGGGGTTGCCCTTCTTTCACTAAGGAGAGTTGCCAGTGGATAAGCAATGTCTTATCCTTCTGAAATTTGGGTGCAGAGCATCAGCTAAACAGAGAAACAGCTCCTGAACTTGGTGACACTTAAGGTCTAAGTGGATGTCTTTCCTTCCTCTCAAACACCTTCTCTTCAAGCTTGCCATGAAGTGGACGATTCTTCTGTCATTGGATTGAAGCATTTGCTCCTTGGTGCCATACACAAATGTCTCGGAAACTCAGAAGATGCTGTTCAGGTAAACATGCTGTTTTGGCTCCAGTAAAATCCGTGAGTCCCTACGTGTGAGCTTGCCAAGGAGGAGACGGGAGAGCAGTGGACAGAACCTGCGCTACTGCTCTGTATTTAAGGAATGGCGTTTTTAGCTGCTCGGAGGAGAAGGTAGTTAACGATGTTTGTGGCATAACCCTGGGTTCTAGAGCTCTCCTTTGTATGAGGGCTGCTCTTCATCAAGGATGGCAGTATCAGCCAGGGAGGGGAGGAAATGATAGGGGCGTGCGTACTCTCTTCCCATTCATTTCCTTTATGACGGCAGAGAGCTGCCCAGTGCTGAGGGTGGCCTGAAAAGTTGTTCCTTAGGCTCGCGAGTTAGGGAGCTGTCTGACCCTGTGGGAGAGCACCTGAGCTTCGAAGCAAGGGTTTTTCCCTAGTTCAGTTTCAGGCTGTGGTGAGGTGGAAGATCCTGGGGGAGCACCCCTCAGAAGGCAGACAATAAGTCAGAAAGGAAGAGGGTATTCCCTCCACAGCCGTGTCTCAGTTACAGACTTCTCACCAGAATTGCACAGGGCTATGAACTCCTCAGCTGACGGGTCCATCAGTGTGGACTATCTTGATGATCCAGTCCCTCCTCACTAAAGCCGAGCTGGGGACCAGGCCTTTAGCACAGTGGCCTTTGGGGCTGGTTTCTACCCAAACAGCTGCTGCGTCTTGGAGACCAGCGGTTATTTTTCCAATGTAGCTGCAGGGATTTTTTTTTTTAAACTAAGGTTTTTTTTGTTTTGTTTTTTTGTTTTTCATTTAACTAAGGCTTTTTTTCATTGTGTCGGTGCTAGGACCTGAACTGAGGGCCTCATTCAGGTTAGACTTGCCTTCTGCCATGGGACTGTGGCCTCCAGGCCAGTTAGTTTAAAAAACAGAAACTAAAATAAGTGGTCTTACATTGCCTACTTTCTGAAATAGTTTCATAAAGACTTGGCCTTTAAATTATACAATATTAATATATTCATGCTGATTTGAAATTAATCTTCCAGTGTGAGTTATCTTAGTTATTACATGATTCTAAACAGCTATTTTAGATGGCATACTTAGTGGTTATATATATTTAGAGGTGGATGTTGGCCTGTGTGTGTTTTACATCTTAAACTGGGGGTGTTTAGTCTTTTACAGCAGACAAAGAGTTTTTTTCCGGTCAGTACAAGTTAGTGTCTTGGCTAGAAGAATCAGTAGCTTTAGTTAGGGAACCCAACGGCAAGCATGTTTGGGTCCTAAGGAAGCTGGTTGCCCAGTGGCCAGTGTGTTTGTGTTCTGGGGAACCTCCCCGCAGGTGTGAATGGGAAATGCAAAGGCAGGAAGGAGTCTCTGTCGTTTAGGATATGGGTACAGACGGGGCTAGTGATAGTGCGAGGATTCAGTCAGTCTCCGAAAGACGGGTGTCAGCTTTCTCTTGTCCACGGGTCCAAGTTTAATGCATCAAATCATTTGTGTTTAGATGACTTGATGCAGAAGTGAGATTATCTACAGGGCAGTCCATGGGAACTGGTGGGAGGAGGTGAAAGGGAAGGGCAGCTTTGGGTGGGGATGTGTTCAGAATAACTGTGTACTGTGGAGGTGGAGGTGAAAGGGAAGGGCAGCTTTGGGTGGGGATGTGTTCAGAATAACTGTGTACTGTGGAGGTGGCCCTATGCAATCCAGTACGATGGAAATTTTAGAAGTAGGGAAGAAATAACAATCAATAGAGAAGAGAAGATTAGTGCCAGAAAAAGAAACCCCTTTCCGGCCTCCTGAGGGTTGTGTGAGCCTTACACCAAGTAGGAAATGAATTCTTCCCAGTAACGTTCCTGTGATTCTCAGTTCTTCCAGCGCGCTGCTAAAGATGAGCTGTGTCGTCAGAATCACATGTATGTCCAGCCGTACGCGTGCTATGAACTTGGCTGTCTCCTGCTAGGCAGGCCAGAGGTAAGAGTTCTGCATGTGCTCGTCGTCTCCAGCAGCCAGAGTGTGCGCACACAGGCACCACAGAGCACTGTTCACTGAGGCCAAACCTTCTGTTCGGTTTGCTTTCCTTGATCTGCTGGGCGAGTCCAGGAGGCCGACATCAGGTGGTGCCAATGCTTTTAAAGAGGCAGCAGTGGCCACACTGGAATTTGAGTTGCAGATTCAGCTTTACATACAAAGCTTCTTCTGTGGGGAGAATTATTGTCTTTTTCAATGTGGTATGAGATGGTGAGGTGTATTGAGAAGATGAGAGTTTGTCTTGCTGCTGTGTTTGTGTGCCAAAGCACAAATCCAGTTCCTACTGTGCACTGTGGGCAAACCCGGCTTGCTGATTTACTTAGAGTCATCGTGAGAATAAGTGAAGATTACACGGGAGTCCTTTAAATCATTACAGCGTCGTGCACAGAACTTGACAGCTACTGTGTATGCAGGAGGTGCTGGGAACATGGCTCAGTGAAGGACTTGCCTCCCAAGTGTGAGAACATGAGTTCGGATCCCCACAGTCCTATAAAAACCAGAGTGGCAGCACATGTTTGTAACCCCAATGCCAAGAGATAGAGGCAGAATTAGAGGCTCCCTGGAAGCTGTCTGGCCTCCAAGTCAAAGATCATTGAGAGAAACTGTCTCGAACAAAAGATGGAAGGACACCCAAGGACACCCCAGGTCATTCTCTGACCTCTACCCTCTGTGCAGAGAATCCCCCCAAATTGCATCCACACACATGCACAAAAAGATGTTAAGTTAGCAAATGGGTAATGGATTTTTGTTTAGTTATAATCAGTTTTCACTAGTGCCTGAAAACAGTGACTCAAATTCTTTAATTGAGTCATTTTTACTCAATTAAAGACCAAAAAGAGAGTAACTACCACACATTTGGATTGAAGTTTGAAGCACTGCATCCTTTATTGTAAGGGAGTATTTATTTGTCACGTAGTCTGTCTTGATATAAATGGACATCAGCTCTGAGACTGGCCAGTGTCCGTCCTCGCTCAGCAGGTGTTGGGGCATGCTGTCTCCAGCTAAGCCCTTGGTTACTCTACGTTGTTTAGTAAGACTTTCAGCCCATAATACTGGGCTGCAACTGTTGCCTTTCATGCACAGTATTGGACCATGAAAACTTACTTGTCAAGTCATGCCTTAATGGAAACCTTTACATCAGAGAAAAGTTAGTTGTCCTTAGCACCCCCTTGTGTCTCCTATGGATTGTTCTGGTTGTGTGTCCTCTGCTGATAGATTTGCGGACATTACTGTTAAGACACAGTATGGTTTTCTTATGTTCACAGACTGTAGGAAGAGGCAGAACTCTACTCCTTCAGGCAAAGGTAAAAAACCACCTCATTCCACCTTCTTCTCATGGCTGTTGTCACCTTCTTTACCACACACCTGGGTCTGAATTCAGGAAATCTGGAAGTTTGATACCTGTGTTAATAATTCTGGAGTTCTAGAAGCAGTAGCTAAGCGAATCCATGAGCACTTGGTTTTGAAAGGGAATCTCCAAGGTTATAAACTACTATATAATCATTCAGCCTGTTTATACATGCTGGTTTGGTGATTTTTTTTAAAGATTTTATTTATTTATTTTATATTTATTTTTTTTAAACTTTATTTTATATTTATATATATTTACACTTATATAAATATAAAATAAAATCCTTGTAATGTAAATATATATAAATATAAAATAAATAAGATTATTTAAAAAAATCAAAACCAGAACAACTTATAAATAGGCTGTGTGTGTGTATGTATGTGTGTATGTATGCATATATGCGCTCTTTTGTTCCAGAAGAGGGCATCAGATCCCACTAGAGATGGTTGTGAGCCACCGTTTGATTAGTGGGAATTGAACTCAGGTCCTCTGGAAGAGCAGCCAGTGCTCTTAACCACCAAGCCATCTCACCAGCCCCTAGTTTTGGTGTTTTGATAGGGAAAATAAACTTTATTGTTACGATTTTTAAGTAAGTCCTACCGTGTTTCCAGTATTACACCTGGACTTCAGTAAGCTTCCACTGCCTCAGCTCCTGACTAGATGGGGCTTCGGTATTACATCACCACACCCAGCTCCAGGGATAGTTAACTTTTGATTTCATGGATGTGTCTAAAAGTATTTGTTATTTTTATCTTTTGTTTATGAGTGTTTTGCTGAATGTCTGTATGTGTGCCACATGCATAGCTGGTACCCTCAAAGGCCGGAAGAAGGTGTCCAGTGCCTGAAACTACAAGCTGCCATGTGGGTGCTGGGAATTGAACCTGGGTCTTTTGGGAGAGCAACCAGTGTTTCTAACTGCTGAGTCTAACTGCTGAGCTGTCTTCCAGCCCCTCCTCTGTTTTTGAAGAATTTCTTAATGATGGCCTGCTTTGAGTCCAGCTGAAGACTGGTATTTCAAGAAAACGAGGGAATTTCCCCAAAGAGATTTTGCGGTCCCCGTGACTCCCTCTCAAGTGCTAGGATCCAGGCTTGTGCCGCCACACTCTAGCCCTTTAAACTCAGTCCTAAGAGGACCAGGTGGGCGAGAAGTCTCCCATAGGAAGTGGGGCATCGTTATATGGGGTGTAAATTCAGTGTGCTACCCTGTGACCCCTGTGGACAAGCCTGCCTAACTGTCCACGATCATCTTTTATTTGGCCCTTCCAGGAGGATTTTTCTGGCTACGACTTTGAAAACAGATTGCACGTCCGTATCCACGCTGCTCTGGCCTCTCTGAAGGAACTGGTCCCTCAGTGAGAAACTCCGAGTGACCCCTCTGTCCCCTCCACTCAGGGTCAGCACTTTGAACTCTGAGGAGAAAGGCCTTTGAAGATGAGCTTCTCTTCTGCAGACCACCTGTACCAGGGGTGGGTTCTGTGTCGCTGACGTCAAAGATCCCTCTTTTAAACATGTAGCTTCGGAGTAATAAAGATGTCAAAAATGATAAAAATAACCGACCTGGGAGAGGGTTAAGTGACCTTGTTCAAACATTTTAGTTTTGTGATTTATTATTTTTAAAATAAAATCAAACTGAAGATTCACCCTGTGGTTTTTGTAGGCGTGCCTACATTAAGTGTCATCAGAGTGGGCTCAGCATGCATCGTACCACATATAGCATGGTTCTTGTGCTTACATAAACATTAAAGCATTTTCCTAGTGGTTTACTTTATCCTGGAAATATTCCTACGACAGCTCTGGCACAACCCTTCTTGGCTGGGCCTGGTGGCACACACCTAATGCCAGCACATAGGAGGCAGAGGCAAGTGGCATCTCTGAAAAGAATTCTTACTCCTGTTTTATGTGCAGCGAGACTCAGGTTCAGCAGTGGGAGCCGACTCACTGCAGTCAGTCACTCATACTTCATGGGGCAGTGGCTAGAACGCAGGCCTCGGGACCAGGAACTGGATACTATTTTATATAAAACATGTAAACCCGGAACCCCATGCTTAACTTATCAAAGATAAAACTCTGCAGCTCAAGCTGCTTTATAGGTCTGCATCCCCAGAGCTGGGAAGTGGCTCCTGTCTACATTCCCAGAGCTGGGAGGTGGCTCCATCATAAAGCACTTCCCACACGAGCATAGCACCCGAGTTCCTGCTGCCAGTACCCACATGAAAACAACAAAAGCTAGGCATGCCTCAGCACAGATGTAATCTTAGTGCTTGGGGAGCAGAGGCAGGGGGATCCCTTGAGCTCCTCACTGACAAGGTAGTCTTGCCGAAACAGTAAGCTCCAGGTTCAGTGAGAGACTTTTTTCAAGAAACGGAGGTGGAGAGAGCCAGAGGAAGGCCTGAACTAGACCTCCCTCCTCTGCATACACAAAAACATATGCACACCCTAGACGCTCATCCCTAGATTGTCTACACAAGTTCTCTAGACAGAGGCAGCAAAACAAGAGCAGAGAGAAACTTGCATTCACAGTCAGGAGCATGCCCCCGTTGCCGAGCCTATCGGAAAAGCAAATCTATAGTTGACTAAGGAGAACCTACATTTCAGGAGTTCTGCTGTGAAGATTATCCCCTATGGAGGTTTGAACAACGCTGCATAGGGGATGTTTCCATTCTGATTCCTAACAGCAGCAAGATCACAGTTATGAAGCAGCCACGAAATCATTTTATGGTTGAGGTCACCACAGCATGAGGAGGGTTAAAGGATTGCAGCCTTAGGAAGGTCAAGAAGGTCGAAGGTGTTAAAGGATTGCAGCCTTAGGAAGGTCAAGAAGATGGCTTTAGCGTGTATCTCACAAAGGCTATTGTAGCATGCGTGCAGGTTTGTATGTGAGGATATTTGCTGGTGATGCAGCTGCAGGGTTGAATGTTGTAGGGTTCATCACTCCCCTCCTACCTCAGATTGTTGGGTATGATGAAAAGAACTCTCGGGTATGTTTTAACCCTTCACTGCTGAGCTTTACTGATGAGTCGCTTTCCTCTGTGCCCAGCACAGCTGTGGTTTTGAATAAATACCTGTCACTTTTAAGAATCTTTGCAGTACAACTCAGTTGTCTTAAGGTTTCTAAATTTTCATTGAACTCAAGGTTTTCACTTTAGAGTTTTTACATATCCTCCTGTCTGAATCACAAGTTTGTCTGATACCGATTTTTCGTTTGTTTTTCAAGACAAGGTTTCTCTTTGTAGCCTGACTGTCCTGGAACTCACTCTGTAGATGTCCTGGAACTTGCTTTGTAGACCAGGCTGGCCTCAAATTCACAGAGATCTGCCTATTTCTGCCTCCCCAGTGCTGGGATTAAAGGTGTGGGACACCACCACACCCACCTTGTGATATCAGTATTTTAATACTTAGGAAGTAAAACAGAAACATAACAGCAAAAATATTGTCAGATTTTATTTTACTTAATCTGACTTGGAAGGATGGGGGTTCCTAATATGGCACTGAATGGCGGGGTGTCCTTTAGTGGTAGGGTGTCCTTTAGTGGTAGACCACTTGGTGTGCAGAGGCCTTGGCCCCACAACACTGCAAACACCTTTCAGTCTTATTTGAGGAAGCAGTGTCTTTGATCGAAGTCCTTCCTCGCTGATGCTTCTGTACCATCATCTGTCCCTTAGCCCCATGTCGGCCCCTTGTCATTAGACTATTGCTAAACTGTTCATTTTGACATCCTGATGTGGGCCTTGTATGGAGTGAAGGTGTAAGCCAGGAAGATGACAACCCTGCATTCGGTAGTTGAGTGCATCCAAGAAGCTCAGAGCAGGGAGCAGGTCTGAAGAGAAACTGATGGTCTCAAATACTGGAACCTGGTAACTAGAGAGAAGACTATCATACATTTTAAAATTATGGCCGTTACCAAGAATTCTCTTTCCTATAGTGTGTGGAAGATGGTTCTGTCAGGATCACAGAACCTTCTGAGTCATGAAGTTTTGCTTTAGTTTGTCTTCTTTGAATGTTTAGTTCAAAACTTTTTAAAGCTGTTATTCTATATTCAAATGATACATAAAGTCCCATACTTTCAAATTAAATAAATTATATATAGATTAAAATTGTTTATATTTCTGCTATTGAGATGTCCAATTTCAAACTGTCCTATGCCATAGGCTCTCCATTGGATATTCCAGTGTGTAAATGTCAAACATATTTTGTATTAAATTGTACCTTTGATGAGAGAATGACTATTTTACTTATGCTGAATACATTTTTGTAATCTGCAGACTTGGAGGCATGGTCTGGTGATGACAATGTATTATGTACTTTTCTGGAAGATGGAGTTAAGATTTTTATTTTTATAGAGTTAGGTATCTTTATTTTAATGCATGGTAGATAAGTTTTTTGAGTAAAGAATTATAACTTTCAGCTGTCACAGAAGAGTAGAATACTTATTACAGAATTTATAAACCAATTACTGATTTTGCACTTTTTCTATTTCTGCCAACTAAAATTAAATGGCAAAGTCTGAGTTTTAACACACACACACATACTTTGCTGTGTAAACTTTTGTAGTTGATTTCTTTAAGCAAATCATAGTAGTGACAAGCATTCAAATTTACCCTTACATCTATGAAGACACATCTGTGCCATTGTGTGGTATGGTCTTGCTTGTTTGGGTAGAACTTACAGCAAACAGCTCTTGCCATAAAGACAGTAGGAAGGTTTATTCTGAACCAAACATGAGTGGCCACGCCCAGAAACATTAATCCAGATTACACGGAATGACATAAACCACCACAGAAGTCACAGAACAAAGCCCAGTTTCAAGTCAATGCCTGTGCCTGATGCTCTGGTGGCGATATCAGGTAAGTAGCTTACTGCACAGTGGTGGAGTCTCCTTGCCAGCTTAGCATCTGTGTTGGTGCAAACTCCTGGGCTCTTTTAATACATTCCAGAAGGTTTTACCCTACACCCCAAAGGATGTTAAATCATAGAGGCGGACAACAAAGAGCTAGCAAGGGGACTAAAGATAGCCCAAGATAGACTTGGTCTTTGACCGGTAATCAGTGGGTCTGCAGAATCAACAGCCTTCCTTCCAGGGAGCTCCAGTTCATAAAGGAAAAACTGGATTTAGATCACTGCAAGAAAATGCTGCAGGAGCTGGTTGGAAGGTGCAGAAATCCAGAAGGACAATGGGAGCAGGAGGATGGAAAGAACGCTGGTCTCGAGCAGATGCAGCCCCCTTGGACCATGTGTGAGAGAATACCTAGGAGTGCAGTGCAGTTAGTAAGACCCTGGAAGGCTGGTCTCTGTCCTGCTTGCTTGGGTGTGCGATGGGGCTTGAGCCTAATTAAGGAGTGAAAAAGAAATGTCAGGATTCCTACCACTCTCTACAGGCAAGCTTCCCAGGAGGAAAAGTCTATGCCGTGCCTAGTAATGCCCTCTTCACTGTCACTGTATTGCGTGGCAGAACTTACTCTTTGCGAAGATCTCAAAAAGGTTAATATAAAGGAGTTGCGGGGAATGGAGGCAACGACGTTAATACAGCCAGCTATACGTGCAGTTTCTCTTCCCTATACATAAATGTTTGCTGTTCTTGTTTGAGACAGGATCCCATGTATCACAGGCTGACTCGAAATCTTCATGACCTCCTGCCTCGACCTCCTGGAGTAGAGATTACAGACGTGCACCTGCGGACCCTGTCTTCTGAGGTGCTGGGGACTGAGTCCAGGGCCTCTGGCAAATGAGCTGCATTCTCAGCCACTCGTCCAGTGATCAAACATGGAGCCGCAGCCCTGTTAGAGTGTGCCAGTTCCGGCCGCAGGAGGGACAAAAGACTTCTCCGGCTCACTCCAATCCCCGGCCTTTTTTCTCATTGGCTGGGTAGGTCGAAGCCTTGCCTCTTCCGGTGGGCCCCAACGAGGAGGCGGAGCTCTGTGACGCACACATGACGCACGTAGGGGTATAAATAGTGGGCGGGCCGCGCGCTCTAGCACAGGAGCCGCCGGCGAGGGGGCCAAGAGGAAGCTTTATTGAAGCCGGAGAGAAGGTGGGCCTAGCCTGGCGCACCGGCGCCGGCTGAGCCCGGAAGGCAGCGGGCCGAGAGCGGCGGGAGGCCGCGCGGAGGGGGAGACGGTGGTCGGGCGGGAGGCCCGCGGCCTCGGCCGAGTGTGGTGCCGAGTGCGCCGTCTATGGCCCCGAAATCCGCGGACAAAGGGCCGCCGTACCCCACCCCGGTAGTGTCAAGAGGGTCACAGTCCAGAGGATGAGCCTTTCTAGAAAGGTCCTTCCTGGCACGGGCTTCTGAAGAATGAAGAGCAACTAAGCTCTCACTTTTGAACAGCCCTCCGTCAGCTGGGTTGGTGAGAAGAGGTCTGATGCCACATCGCTGCTGCCCCGCCTTTTCCCAGTCAAGAACGTTCCTAGGGACAGCCACACCCCTGGCTTTCAAGTGTTCCTAAACCGAGACCTGGTACTAGCTAGCACCACCTCACTGCTGCCGCACGGTTGGTAGTACTACTAAGGATGGGTGCTGTATCTGCTGCTCCATTTTGCCCTCCTGCCACTCACTTTGAAAACTGCCCTGGGATGTTTATTTGAAAACGAAATCAAAAGCATATATACATATGTATATTTATGTGCGTATGCTATGTGTTGCAGATCACTGCCATTTAGCATGGTAAAGCTGCATTTGCCCCTAAAAGATGGCTTCATTCGGTAACACACCTGATGAGTAAGGGACCAAACATTTAATTTCGGTAATGCACCTGATGACCAAACATTTAATTGTAGTCTCAAAAGTTTTGCTTGAGTCAAAACTTGTTTTGGTAAGAATGTGAAAGGTGCTTCTAAATAAAAACATTTTGCTGTGGCATATTGTGTTTTTATTAAAAGTTGGCCCTTGATATATTGCAACAACTAAACCATGCCACTTAGTCCGTGAAACATTAAGGGTGTTAGGGTATGATTCATTGTCAAAGTAGTCTGCTCTTTATCAGTACCCATGGGAAGCATTCTTAAGGTACTTCTGTCTAGAGCAGCTGTGATTTCCCCAAAGCAACTGATTTTTTAAAAAACAAACCTCAGAGTCTGAATCATGTTAGCTCCTCTTTCCTATCTGATGGCTCCTTGGTAGCTCAGGACCCAATTAAATATCCATATTTAGGAAAGCAAAAGGCCAGCCGGCCACACTGTGATTTTCTTTCCCTTACTAAAAAAATTCAGTTTTAAAAACTTATTTGCAAGTTTCCATGTTTCAGAGTGAACACACTAAACCCATGAGAATTATAGGTCTAGATTTGTCCAATTTGCAGCCTATCTTAGGATAGCTACGAGTGTAACCCAGCACGTTTGTATATAACAACCCAATGTCAAAAACTGGGACAACCCCTAGTAGCTTATATAACACCCAAGGTACCACTTGACAGTCATCAAGGGAATGGATGTGGTGGCCCAAACACTCAGGAGGTAATGGTAAGTAGATCTCTGAGTTCGAGGCCAGGCTAGTCTACAGAGAGAGTTCTTGGTCAGCTGAATCTGAACAGGGGTGGTAATTTGATTAAGGAAAGAACTCTATATTAATGGGTATGATATAGCCCCACAGATACACCTAACATTAAAAAATAACTCAGTGGGAGAGTGCTTGCCTGGTATTATGGAAAGCCCTGGGTTCAAATTCCAATACCAAAGAGAAACAAAGCAAAACTTGTGTAGTAGAATGTAGGAAATATGTCTAGGAATATATTAGAAAAATGTAATTTTCTTGTAGAAATAGTTTTGCAACCCTGTACAAAATTAGTGCCTATATATGGGCATTATTTGGAAATACGTGTGCTTAATTTATCTTTATTGAGATATTAATTGCATTTTATGTGTCTTATTTGGACATAAACTGTATCATTCTGTTAATCTTGGCAGGGCATTTCCGAGAGAGAGAGACAGAGACAGAGTCTTTGTGTATGTATGTGTGTGTGTGCATGCATGTGTGCATGTGCATGCATGCCACTTGTGGAGGTCAAAGGACCAATCTCTAGCTAGCATTTATTCTCTCCTGCCGCTTGTGGGATCCAGGGATTAAGCTTAGGTCCTCAGGTCTGTGGGAAAGCACTTTAATTTGATGAGCCAGCTCCATGGCCCAGTTACCAGTCTCTTAATGAGTGCTATATCGCTTGCATGTGCATAGTAATCTGATGGTAGTGGGTTTTATTTTGTAAGTAATTACCAAGAATTGCATCCCATGTTACCAGAATAAATACTTAACAGGTGAGAAGTAAAGCTAATAGTTTTAATAGATTTGGTTTTAGGAACCCCAACTAAATCATAAATTCAATAAATGTAATGTACAGTGTAAGATTTTGTTTCTTTTCCTTATAGTTGAAATTACAGACATCCTGCCAAAATGATTTCTTCAAAGCCCAGACTTGTTGTACCCTATGGCCTCAAGACTCTGCTTGAGGGAGTCAGCAGGGCCATTCTCAAAACCAACCCGACAAACATCACCCAGTTTGCAGCAGTTTATTTTAAAGAACTCATTGTGTTTAGAGAAGGTTTGTATTGCTTTAGCTTCTGTATTTGTTGCTTTGCAAAGCCATTTTAAATTGAAAAATGTCTCTATTTGACTTCCTGCATTTATTCATTCATTCATTCAGGGAATTCATCTTTGGATATAAAAGATCTGATTAAACAGTTTCATCAGATGAAAGGTAAGTGCCACAGCGATGTTGTTTCAGCAATGTTGCCATTGCACACTTGCTAACACACGTTCGTAATTATGCCAATGGGTTCTTTGTCAACCACACCAGTGTTTTATGTCTGAGTAATCATCCTGGTGCTTTGTATTTTTACTAAGTTGTGTCTGGCTTATTCTAACATCAGGATTTCCAGTTTAGAAGGTTTTACATCTTAAAATAGGTGTGCTGTGGGAGGAGTACTCGGGGCTGAAACCCAGGTTGGTAGTAGAGCTCTCACAAAGTGCACGCGAGGCCTTGGGGTCCGTCCTGGAGCACACGATTATGGTGTCTAGAACAGTGCAGATGACTACGATTCACATGCGCTCTCCCTGCACACTTCTAGGGAAGTACAGCAGACGTTAAGAGAACTTGTACTTCATGGTAATGTAATGGGGTGTTCTGTAAAGCTGTGCAGGTTACCATCAATTATTACACATGCTCCAAAATCCAAAATGAAAGCGAACACAATGATTTAAGTCTCTGGCTTAGAGTATTTCACATTCCTGGGTTTCAGATTAGGGATTCTCTATTAATAGGCTATGCAAATCTTCTAAAATAGTTTTTAAAACCCTCAAAATCTGATATATCAGCTTCCAGGCATTTCTGATAATGAATACTCAAGACATATATAATATTAATGAAGTAGAGCTGGGTTTCAGTGTAGGCTTAAGCATGAAGGTTAGGAGAAAACCTGCTGTCCCAAAGAAAATAAGACATACTCTTACGTACAAGTCCAGTCTAGAAGATCAACCATCGCTGCCATATGCCCTGCTAAGAGAGTGTCTGAGGAGATGTTTTATGAAGCAGCAATGTTCTCCATGTCTCAGGCACCGTGACATAGCAGCACACGTATGCTTCGAGAAAGTTGTTTTTCATTTGTAAACTGAATGTCACAGCATGAAACAGAGATGACCGAGTAGCAACAGAAGAGTTGTAGGAAAAGGCAAAGTTTACACAAATGAAACATTTAGATAGTTTAAAAAGATGAAATTTGGTAAAGGATGCATCTAAAAGAACGGTGAGGAAAAGCTTCTCAGAGGATTTTGTGCAGAGGTGAGGATCCCTGGCCCCATGGGAAGGAGCAGCTTAGTTCTTACCATGTTGGCTGACCAAACAACAGCTTTTGGATGACTGGAGAGTAGTTACCAGCCACCCTTAAACTGTCGTTTTAAAAAATCATATTTTTTTTTAGATTTATGTGGATGAGTGTGTTCCTGCATACTTGTAATGATGCATACATACAGACAGACAGACAGACAGACGCCACCTTCTGCAGAATCCACAAGAGGGTGCTGGATCCTCTGGAACTGGCAGTTAGCTCTAAGACACCATGCAGGTGCTGGGAACTAAACCCGGGTCCTTGGCAAGAGCAATGAGCTCTCTTAATCACTGAGCCAGGTTCTTTTCCATTTTCTTACGTTTATTTGTGTGTGTGTTATGTGCATGTGCATACTATGCACACATGTGTAGATCAGCGGACAACTTTTGTGAGTCAGTATTCTTTGTTCATTGAGTCCCGGGGACCAAACTCAGGTATTAGGCTTGGTAGGACCTTTGCTTCAGTGCTCCAAACCATGTCATTTTTGTGAAATACACCCAAAATAGGAAATCAAAATTGAAAATAGGAAACATAGGCATTTGAAGGGGCAGAGAATGATGAGGTGTACAATATTTCTGGAATATTGTGTTGTCTAGTCTACCTGATTTCTTGCAAGCACCTGATGACATTAACTAACCATGAGAAGCTGTAAGCTGTGGGATTTGCTTATATAATCTTTGCAGCGTATACAAACCAAGCGCAAGAACCTAGCTTCTCAGTCAAGGTTTTTGTGTTTCTGTGTTCAAAGCGAGAGCTACATTAGAAAACACTGTGAGTGTGCAGGCTTACCCTATTTCATAATGGCAAGACTAGTTTTTATGGTGGAAGACACTACCTGACAGCATTTTGAGATTTATTTATTGAAGATTTTATCCACCATTCATTTTAGCATGTGGATTTTGATTAATAACATGTAGGTTAATGTTTTTGCATCTCAATTTTTAAAATTAATGTGGAGTAATAGAGTAACAAAATTTGTAGGCCAAATTTTGATGGAATTAAGGAGATATGGCTGTTTATCTCTTCAAATCACTACAGATGTCAACAAATAGGCACAGCATACCGGTAAAACATACTGCCTTTAGGAAGTAAGACAGTGCTAACATTGCTCTCGTCCTGCTGACTAGAGACGTCATGAGGCAATATGAAAGTATGACCAGAATAGTTGTCCAATACCACCTTGGCTCATTTCCCCTCGTCACCACAAATGGCATCCGTCAGTCTGGGTTCTCCTATAGACAGACGTGCATTAGATTTCCTCTCCTGGATGACAGCTTCGTGTCTGCTGACTGGTTTAATTCTCTGCTATTCTTACGACAGCTACAAATAAATCTAGCCATGTGTCATTCATCCAGGTACAGCTTGCCTTGTGTGAATCCTAGGTTTAATGTGGAGGTGGCACCTAAAATGATCCTACGTACATTGCTGGTTAATCTCAAAGAGAGAGGCCATCTCAGGCTTTCAGTGACTGTGAAAATGAACCTCTCTAGGAAGACTTAAGTCAACTGACCCTTATTCTGCTCTTTCAGTCTCTCCAATGTGAGGCAACGTCAACTAAAGACAGCAGCAGGCATTAGACGTTGGTATGTGTACAAGAGCTAGCTGCTGAGATTCCCTAGTTCACCTAGTTCACTCCTGTCAGATGGGAGTGTGTGGTTCATGAAGGCTGGTCAGTGAAGATGTTCTGTTCTCCAGTTCTTCCCAGTGGTAGTTTGTCTGCCCAGCAGCATTTCTGTGTTCCCAGTACGTGTGGAGAGCATGCAGAGAGGAACGTTCACTGCATGTGTCATTTACCTGTTGAAATTTCTTTCTGGGATTTTTCCTAGAAACTATTTTTGGTAGGCATTGAGAACCAGAAGAGGTTAATCATCTTGCCATACACAGTTGGTAACAGAAGGAGTGAGCTAGACATGAGAGCCAAGTTTGCCACTCTTCACCTTCCAGTTTTCGAGTTTAGTGTCTTCAGAATGGCATGGCCGTATCCATGGCCACCATGGTATTTGTCTTGGGCCATTAGGGTATTAGGATAGGTTCCTTTTGTGGCATGCTATCCCATCTCTGTCTTCCTTTTGAGGCCTGCAGAAAAATACTTGTCAGTCGTAACAGACTCCTGAGTTTGGAGGCACAGGTCTGACCTCCTGGGCCATATTTAGTAGTTACTATGTAGCTGTTACCTTCTCACCAGAGAATGGTGGCCTTTTCTTTCTGGCCCCTGCCATGGCTGAGTCAGCTCTGGTACGCCTCTGGGGTGAAAGGAGACTGTTCTTTATGAAATCAGGTAATTTACTATGACCTCAACTGTCTGAACTCAAGCCAAGTTATGATTTTATGATTGATCTTCTTGTCAAGATGGAGTAGTATTGCATCCTAAGTTCTAGAGTAACTATCAAGTTAGGCTTATTCAAGTTAGGCTCAGAACTTGTGAACTCTGGATTTTTTAAAATTTATTATCACTCAAAACTGTGTGTGCATGTGAATGCACATGTGAATGCAGGTGCCCAAAGCTTGGATCTGCAAGAGCCAGAGTTACAGGCAGTTTTGCTTCTGGGTGCTGGGAACAGAACTTGGGATGCTGAAAAGCAAGAAGCTGCTGAGCCATCTCTCGAGGCCCAAACTCTCAACATTTTTATTAATACCATTATTAAGTTCTGCTATTATCCTATAATATTTATGCTTAAATTATCTCCTAGTGAATTTAAGTTTTATGCACTGTCATCTACTCTGCAGAGTCTTCCATGTAGGAAAATCATTCTATCAGGTGTGCTGGTGGGAAGACAGTTAAGGGCTGTATAGCTCTGTGGTAGAGTACCTCCTTAGCACATACAAAGTCTGAGATTGAATCCCTAGCATGAGAGGTGGGGAGGACTGGGGCAGGGGAGTCCTGCAGAGATATTTAGACAAGTGAGGTGAATGGTAGTAGTTTTTCTCAGCACATGAGCATTTAGTCTGGCCATCTATTTCCATTACTAGACAGTTTAACTGAATTTATAAACTAGCAGCTAGCATGCGTAGAAACCCTGAAGGACGCCTTCCTTCAGAGAGCAATGTGAACATATGGACAACATACTTGTGGTTTTGAGAATAGGGTCGTAAGGTTCTGTAGCTACAGATGAGCTCCCAGGCCTGTGCCACCCACCATACCAGGATCTCCAAAACTTTGACCTGAAGCAATCACTTCTCACTCTCCCTGCTGACTTTGTGCTTTCTGAATGAGGAATAGGCAAGGCAGTTAGTAGGGTGTGGCTGCTGACCCTCAGAACGGGTTTTCTAGGGCACTGAGCATCAATGGCTGCATTCGTGGGTATAGGAGTTTCTCTTTTCATCTGGGTCAATATGGCCATGGCTTCATGACCACAGGTCACCTGCAAGTATATCATGTTTCTTGATGTGAAGCCCACAGTGCTCAGTTGACAAGTTCATTGCATACTTTGCATACCAGTTTTCCTAAATGGAGGAATGCATCTGTTTGTTCCCTAAGTTATGAGCCCAACTGAAACTGTGGAATAATGTGCTTCCCACATCTGTCTGTAGTGTTTCCTTTGCTTGCATTTTGTGTTCTTCTATGCGCATGTTTGCAATGTGTGTACGTGGGTGCATGTAGAGTCGCAAAATTGACACTGGTCACATGCTACTATTTACTGAGGCAGGGTCATTCACTGAACCCCGAGCTTGCCAACTCCAGTTTGCTAGCACACTCTCAGGATTGCCTGTGCCTCCCTGCCTCGCAAGTACTGGGATTTCAGGTGACATTCCAGTCATCCTGCCCAGTTCTCATATGGCCAAGCCAAGTCACACTTGATTTGCTGGGCCCATCTCCTCAGGGTCACCCCCCCCCCCCTTGGTGGGACAACAGACCAGGAGGGTTCTAGTTTCCTTCCTTTTAGGAACTGATATCAGCTTAGAGTAGTATAATACTAGCTTTACAGTGTGATATATGCTGGTCATTTATTTCTAAGAAAATGGATTGTTTAGGTGGATGTGAGCTGTTACAGATCCACTAGCTATGCTAATGCAGATGTTGCACAAAGATCTGTGTATATTGGTATTTGAAAGTTCAACCTACTGTTGCTTTATTTAAAATATTTTGAGGAGTGCTTACTGATTAACTCACCTGTTACTTTTTTAGTAGAGAAATGGGCAGAAGGAGTGACACTGGAGAAGAAAGAATGTGTAAAAGAACCGGGAAGAACACCTCCAGTTTCCTGCGAACCTACACGAATGGAAAAATCCACAGACACAGAGGAGGACAATGTAGCTGGACCACTGTTTAGTAACAAAACCACCCAGTTTCCATCAGTTCATGCTGAACTCCAGCCTGAGGAGACAAGTGAAGGAGTTTGTGGTCCTTCTTCCAAACCAGCCACACCGAAGGCCACCACCCCACCATCCTCACCACCTCCAGCACCCGTCTCTGCAGAGTATGCCTATGTGCCGGCTGACCCAGCTCAGTTTGCTGCCCAGATGTTAGGTAATGTTCCATGTACATATTCTGAAGTTTTAATGGTGGACGTGGCAACGAGTACCGTGGACTCACTGAGTGCAGAGTGTGGTGAAGAAGTCGTGGTGTCTGCTCCTCTGGTGTGCTCTGGAGAGATGTTAGCAGTGCAGGTTATGAGCCAAACATCTGCTCAGGCAGTTGTGGGTCCTAATTCTGAGGCTGAACCACCAAAGGCTTCCTCAGCCCCCTTGCAGGGTGAACAAGAACCTCCTGCTTACGATGAAGCTCCTGACACTCAGGTTACATCAGCCGTTCATGTATCATCTGTATATAACGGTGTGCCTGTCAATGAAGGAGTTGTCTATGTTGAGCAGATACCGGGATACGTAGTTATCCCGTTTACTGACCAAGTTGCTTGTCTTAAAGAAATTGAGCAGTCACCACCAGTTAGTCCCAAACCTGTAGAAACCAAGACTTCCTCAGGCATGGCTAAGATATCTGTAGAGTCTCGGCAGATTGTCCAGGTGGAGAATTCCCAACAGCAGTCCTCAGTACACATGGAGGCAGAAGCTACAGTTCTGCTCTCTGACACTGCTTTAGAGGGTCAGCCCGAGGTACCTGCAGAACCCCTGGATGCAGAGGGCTTTGTCAAAATAGCCTCTGAGAATTCTCTGCACTTTGAAGTGGAGATCGTTAACATAGACCCTGACAATCCTGGCCAGGAGGAGTCAGGGGAGAACGCCGCACCCTATTCATCCGGTGACCCTTTCCCTCCTGCGCCAGGAGGCTTTACTGAACCTGAAATCCAACCAGATGGGGAAGATGCACCTGAACAGGTTTGATGAAGCCAGGTAAGAAAATTAGATACTTGCACATCCATATACTGCATTTCAGGTAACATCTGTATTCAGTAACCATACAGGTTGGCTCTTCTGCCGACTGGCCAAAGTCCATTTTCAGGTTTTTTAAATGCCATACCTACTTAAAGGCTTTGTTGTACTTAAAAATTTACTATTATGAAAATCACACAGCATGTCAAAGCTGGATTCTTTTTGCACATATTTGTAGACATGAGACTCTGTTAGATTTTTAATACCTGTTTACAAAAGGGTAATTATAAAAATGCAAAACTGAACACTGCGTTTATTTGGGCTGTGGCATTTAAAACATGAAAGAAATGGTGGTGTGGCTGACTGCTTTCGCACTGAGTCAGGAGAACTATGCAATTAGGTTTGGGATGTTGGCTCAGACACTGCTTCCTACTTGGGACCTTCCTGTGGCTGAGGGAGCAGCATCACAGCCAGATGGAGAAAGGACAGGCTAGATGGAGCGTCTTTTTGTCACAGGAAACCAGCAGAAAGAATGGCTGCGCACCTGAAAACAGTGTGTGCAGTTCCCATGCATGGACCCCCAAAGCCAAGCTGCTTTCTGGGGAGCTTTACCTCCAGCTGCTTTTCCTCCTGACACATAAGCGTTACAACCCCTATCTCCATCAAATTATGGCATGTGATCTGCCTTCCCTTCTGCCTATCTGGATATTGCAGTGGCCCTTCTTGGGTATCTGAAGGGACATGAATGAAAGAAGCTCCCATTCCTCTTGCAGAAATTCTCAACTCTGACTCAAACCAGAATAATATAGGACTATTACCAAAGCAGGTGTTTAGCAACCAAATTCTGACTGGCAGTGTGACAGATTCACTACAGCTGGAAAGGCAGAGGGCAGTGCTGCATTCACAGCCTGTGCGGCCAGTTTATCTTTGTGGCTTGAGCATCACGTGAAGCGGAGTCACTGTTTTCAGGCACTTAGCTGTTACTGAAGGACAGTTGTCCTTAGTGGACAAGTTACCAAGAGAAATCAAGTTTGAGGTCTTAGACCCTCTCATCTGGAAAGACTGAAGATTTGGATTATATTTTTAGTAATCTTGAGGACAGACTGTGTCTGAGTCATGAAAAGCATCACTGAATCTGTGCACAGTGCAATTTTCTGTGAAATGGATGCCTAATGCGCACAGCAGGAACTTGACACAGCCACACTCAGCAGTATAGAGCCCTTGCTATAAGCTGATGGACAGCGTCTTTAGCTCTCTATCAGAGTGTCTTTTGCTGTCTTTTGAGGCATATGGTGGTGCCCAGTCTTGGCTAAGATGAGTGCTCTCTGGGATCTGACTCCTAGATGAGGTAACAGATTGAAGATGGGAGATGACAGTGCCCATCAAAAGACCAGAGATGATATTAGGTGACATGTAGTGTCTGACTAGGTAGAGAAACTGCTATGCAGATGTGCTTATATGACTTCTCATTGGCTTTACATGGTTAATGTTTATTTTTGGTAAAGTAAAAAGTTTTGCTAACTTTCTTCTGAGCACCATGTGGAAGCCATATATAAAGCTTCAGATTCTTATTAGGCACGGTGGTACTTCTAGCTCTTGGAAGGCTGTGGCAGGAGGACTACTGAGAGTTCAAGGCCAGCCTGGACTCACTATGATACCTTGTCTCAAAGAACCAAAACAGTGTAAGAGTCTGGAAACAGCAACTTAGAATACAATTGCCTCTTGAGCCGCACCTCTGCTGTCCCTGCTGTTGCTCTGGGTTCCTTTTCCAACTGTGGTGGATCATGCTGTTCCTCCACATTACCAGGCACAATTTCTGTAGTCCTCTCTATAGCATGCTTTATGGCACATATTATTACAGTTGCTTATTTATATGTTAAAACAAAGATTTACAAAGACATGACTGTGCATAGTGCCTGGTACAGAGACCAAACCTTTAATGCCTGCAATTTTTTTTTTTATAGCACTAGCAACAAGCGAAGCAGGACAACCACCACCATATTCTAATATGTGGACACTTTATTGTCTAACTGATATGAATCAACAAAGTCGCCCATCACCGCCACCTGCACTTGGGCCTTTTCCCCAAGCAACCCTCTATTTACCTAATCCCAAGGATCCACAGTTTCTGCAGAATCCACCGAAAGTCACTTCTCCAACCTATGTGATGATGGATGACAGCAAGAAGACCAGTGCCCCACCTTTTATTTTAGTAGGCTCCAATGTCCAGGAAGCACAGGATTGGAAGCCTCTTCCTGGACACACTGTGGTGTCACAGTCAGATGCCTTGAAGAGATACGCTGCAGTGCAAGTGCCCATTGCTGTTCCTGCAGATCAGACATTCCAGAGACCTGCCCCCATCCCCCAGAATGCTAGTCCTACAAGTGGACAAGATGGCCCCAGACCGCAAAGCCCAGTCTTTCTTTCTGTTGCTTTCCCAGTAGAAGATGTAGCTAAAAAGAGTTCAGGATCTGGTGACAAACGTACTCCCTTTGGAAGTTACGGTATTGCTGGCGAAATTACTGTGACTACTGCCCATGTCCGCAGAGCAGAATCTTAAAAGAGTAGGTAACCCTTCCTACCTTGACATGTGGGCCTTAGCACAACTGAGCCTTCAGCACTTAAGAGCTGGGTATTCAAACACTTGAGAGTGATGGGGTATACTTAAGCATATATGCTCGGCTTTCAACTACAGAGCTGCTAATGAATGCCCAGCCACCTTTGAGTATATGGTAGATTCTTTAAAGTGAGGATAATCAATGTTTAAGAAACAGGGACAGAGATGGTATGTCCATGTAAGAGATTAACAGAAGCTGAAGTGACAGCTCTGACAATTTTATCAAATTTTTTTTAATTCAATTGTGGTTAACTGAAATTTTTAGACATTTTTTTTTTCAATTGGGCGTAATGTCGAGCCTCTTCCTTTGGTATCGACAGTGGGCGAATAAAACATGGACTAGAGTGGAGGAGACAAGCAATGTATGTATGTATAGTGCTGCCAGGCATGCGGCTAAGGAGAGCTATGGATGCCTAACATCTAAGCCACTGTGATTTGGGGTGGGGTTGGAGAGGTGGTATTTCAATTGTGTAGCCATGAATGTATTCATGACAACCTGATGGTGGTCTCAGCAGGAACTGCTAGGATATTTTTTGATTTATTTCATGATGTATGTCTCTTCATCAACAGATGCTGAAACGATGCTGTTTGAGTCAGCATTCAAGGTGGAGTCTGTCACCACGTGAACTGTATCAATAAACTTCCTGCAAGCATAACGCTTCGCATTGTTGCTTTAGTAACTTAGATGTGCAAACCACCCTACATTGTCCAGCTCATACATGTACAATTTTTCCACTCAGGATATCTGGAATTCAAATAATAAACACTGTACCTCTGTTTACAGTATCAGCTAGGCAGCAGTCTCTCTGGCCCTAGAGACAGACATCTTTTGAGTGTTAGGTTACAATATCAGCTGAAATTCTGAAAGCATTCACACATTTTTAATATTCTAAAGCTTTTATTTAGCATCATTATAACACTTGTTAACTTTAATACAATTAAAGTAACTTACTGGAAGCTACCTAGGCCCTCTAGGGCAAGTATCTCAGTCTGGGATTTGGTTGGATAAATACTATGAGATTACCCCAATTAAAGGGGCAAAGCTACTGTACAGTAGGTCTCCAGTACCTTGCAAACTCAAAATGCACAAGGCCTCCTCTTACACAGATTATAATACACGAGTGCAGCTTGATTTCTCTGTGGCATCTGCCACTGGAAGTTGAAGCTTGAAGGTTTGTCATTAGGTATTGATTAAAATCTATTTCTAGGGCATTTTTGTGATTTTCAGTTCAAACATAAAATTTATCTGTGTAAATTCTAATGAGAGTGATCCCAGAGTGTGGAAGGAAATTCAGAGTGCTAAGATAAGGAAATACCTTTCCAGTTTAGAATTTTCAAGTCAGGAATTCCCGAGTCTGTCCCACCCCTCTACTCCATTTTGGAGGTGGCAATGTAAAATTGAGAGGACTAATTTCCCTGAAAGGTCATCTTACCAACTTAGTTTTTACAAAATGACAACCTTTACATTTGAGCACATAACATTGTACAGAAGAATGTTAAACATTTCAAAGCTATACCTAAGCTACTCAAGCATAATAGCATAAAAATATTGACAACTTGATTTTTGGATCACTACAGAATCCCATAAAGCTGAATGTTAGACTACACAGCACCTCCAGCAGCTGCTTGGTGTACATAAACAGTACTCCAAGGACGCAGGCAGGAAGCCAAGGGCCTCACTTTCCCTAGGACCTTCACCAATGCGACCACACCCTACCTTGTGGGATGAAATGAAAATTTAGGAGTAGAAACCAAGGGAAAATTTAAAAACTTAAGCTTAAGACTTATGTTGATTAGCCAAACACCTTGACTTCTCTGCACTTTAATAAATATCAGGCAAATTGAAGTAGTTTCTGTCCCAGTAGTTGCCAGAGTAAATCCAGTCCTGTGCTCCATTGTAGGGGTTAGGACCTTGATGGAACCACCTGTCCAATGAGAAAAGATAAAATTCAGAGAGCAAATGACTCAGAACCCACAGAACACTGTTGTTTAACTTCTAGTAGTTGGTCCTGTGTGTCATGTATTTCCTCAGTCAGTGTTTCTAGTCAGAGAATATATGTCCACACTATCCCAAAAGGGTCATCTTCAGGCAAAGGTTGCTACGGTCCACAGCAGTTGGCAGTGGGTTGTCCTACTTGTCACCCTCGAGGCTGCCTTCTGTGACACCATCGGGAACACATACATGCAGCAGGCAGTGCTTGCGGAGTTCATATGCTCCCTCTGTTTTACAGGTGAGCTGACTATCAGAGCAGCTCCACTGGCTGGTAGATGCAAAGGCTATGGCTCCCTCCTCCGCTATGCTACAAACACCCAGTGAGACCAACCCAGTCCAGACTTCACGGGGTCTCAATTTGGATTCCTGAGCTAGCTTTCATTTTAAGCTGTCCTAATCCAGTGAGCTGCCTCAATCATTTCCCTGTCTCTCAAAAAATGTAGCATCCACCCCAGGTACAGCAATGCACAGCAGCCCAGCATGTTGGAGCAGCTTTCACACTGTAGTTCAGAGTTCAGGGACCTGGGGTACACCCAGGAAGGAAGGGAGGAGTGCCGAGCTCCTGTCCCTTTACTCAGCCACAGCAGCCATTTGCCTGTGCCTGACACCCACACATCCTTCACTAATTCTTTGGCAAAAACTATTATGTGAGTAAATCCAAACACTTGGGGTAGAAGCTGTCAAAGCATTTGTAGATTCTTTTGTAAGATGCAAAACAACTATCATGTCTACTGGAATGCTTGCAAAATTATGCCCATGTTGGCTTTGACATTTAAGTGAGTCATGGAGCAGCAGTTACAAGGGACTCGAATAAAACAGGAGACTACCCAGCAACTCTTAGCCCAGTCAAAAGTCAGATATTTGATACTGTCCACAATATTGCTTTTTCTAAACCCTAATTCCATCATGTCTAACCCCTTGTGTTTAGAAAAGGAACTACCTAAATTAATGATGCATTATATATGCACATATGAATGATCCTGTAATTTACTCATAGATGTGAACAAAAAATGTGTATTTTCATGTTCAAATCTAACTCTGGATTGTACTTTGCCTTTTCAATATTGAAAGAATGTTGGGTAAGGAATAAAAATAAATTTGCTAAACTAATCTCCCCTGTAATGACTGTGGAAGAACATTATAACCATAATGCCTCAAGCCGTTTCTCCTGTCACAAACACAACTCTTGGTTTTAACACTTTAGAATACTGTACTCCTCTGAGGCTTGGAGCAGATGAGCAGGGCTATGGACCCTTACTCTGTCTTCAGTGTCTGATATCCCTGTCATTCACACACAGCAGCCTACAAGATGGCAAAGCCACACAGAATAGGCACGCACCTTGTCTTCCAGTCCTCTTCTGACTTGGACCTGTTTTTGCGGGCTGCTCTTTGTTTTTCCTCAAGCCGTTTCTTTTCTTCACTAGCTTGATCTACAATAAGGCCAGTGAAAAGCACATTATGCTGAGAATGCCGGGCATGGCACTAAGAGCAGTAACTACAGACATCACTGTCCATGTGGGCCTTTATTATATGCACACTAGTGTATTACATGGTGGCACATGTCTGGTGATGGAGGAAGGTCATTGGTTGATTAAATAAGGAAGCTGCTTGCCCTGATAGGTTAAAACATAGGTGGGAGGAGTAAACAGAACAGAATGCTGGGAGGAAGAGGAAGTGAGCTCAGACTCGACAGCTCTGTGCTCTGGAGCAGAGATGCCATGCTCCCATCTCCAGGGCGGATGCAAGAGCTCTGCTCTCTGAGGCACACGCGATGAAGCTCTGACCCACGATGGACGTAGGCTAGAATCTCCCTGGTAAGCCACCTTGTGGGCTACAGCAGATTATTAGAGATGGGCTAGTCCAGGTGCGAGAGTTAGCCTAGAAGAGGCTAGATAGAAATGGGCCAAGCAGTGATTAAAAGAATACAGTGTCTGTGTAATTATTTCAGGGCATAATCTAGCCAAGCAGCTGGGGTGCTGGGGACGCAGCCCCGCCGCTCAAATTACTACAGTCTGGAATCTTAGATATTTGAAAATTCGGAGGATCCTAAGTTCAAGGCCAGCTTGAGCAACTTATATAAAACCCTTTCTCAAAAGGTAAAGCAGAGAGCTGGAGGTCTCTTCCAGCAGTGTATGTACCTAGTGTGTATGAAGCCCTAGGACTGACCGTCAGAACCAACTCAAGTTAGACAAAAGAATTACTGACAGCCATTTCCTTTTGTTCTTTGTTTTTTCATCTTTCACTGTGTAAGAATTTCATACATGTGTATAATATGCTTTGATCAAATGCCACCCAGCAGCTTCTGCTTCTACCAGAAACAACATCATATTATTATGGCCACAAATGTTAGGTTAAAATGCTTCCATAAAAACTTAGTAGAAAAACTGAATAAAAGTGAGATTATTGAAAATTCTGAGTGAGACCTCAGAGATTTCCTTCAGTCTATTCCTAAGTAATTGAACAGCTTCAGCACTCACACTGTCGAGGCTGACCAGCACATGCTAACACCAGCTGCAATCTCTTCCTCACGGAAGCAGCTTTCCCAGGAGGGGAAACTGTCCCTTTTTGATATTGACCAAGTCATTAGAAGTTTCACACTTTATGTGTCAGTGAGGAGGAAGCCGCACTCTTACGAGGCTCAGAGGCTGTACTTTGAAAGACATAGTGAAGTCTGCAGACTACAGTTCAGAGCAGCCAAGTCTTCGCTAGCCACACGCTAGTGGACTCCATCCGGAGCACCTTTCAAACAATGAGTTTGAGTTTAAGCAAGGCTGAGCTCAGATTTTCAAATTCAAAACCAAAGTTGCTGGATTTTAACATAAAAGGAGCTAAAACTCTGAGTACTGCAATGATGCTAGCAGAGACCAGGATGAAGGGAGCCAGAAGCTCCGCCCTGAGGGCAGGCTCCTTACCGATCTCTCCATTCTCCATGGCTCTGATGTCAGGCCGCAGCCTACAGTCTGTCTTGGGAATCACACTCTCCATCTCCTTGTCTACTTCATTCAAAACCATTGCGAAGCTGGTAAAATTATACATCTGAAACATAAACAAGCAATCAAGAAAACACCTACCAAGACCAGGCAGGAAGCCCTGAAAGAAGGCATCTAATCTGGCAGTGATACCTCCCAGGGCCACAGTACGGTCAGCCTTTCTGAGAGGACATGGCTTAAGCCTCCATCTGCACTATTACGCAGACATTCAGCTCCCAGCAGACCTCACAGGGTAGCATGCACACATCCCTTCTGCTTCCGTCAATAAAGTCACGTCCTGCTGGGGCTGGAGGGTCTCCACTTGTAGCATCAGTCTGTCTTACCTCCTCTCTGTTAGAGAGACCCTCAGTGAAGTGCCATCCAGCACACCTGCCAGCTTGACAGAAGGGAATGTGACGTAGACATATGGGCGGTGGCAGCAGACAAATTAAAAGGACTAAGGCTCTGCTGACTGAGAAAGGACACCATGCTGGATGTCAACTAGTTACTGTAAATGGGACCGGACTCACCTGAGCGGAGTTGGGAGGCCGTGGGGCTATCCTCCACAGGAGCACACTTCCAGGGATAATGAAGACACTCTCAGAATCTGGCACCGGCATTTCATCAGACTCCTCGGATGAACTTGTCTAGAAGGCCAGGCAAAGCTTTAAACATCAACTATGAGTTCTGAAGACTGAACAAGGTCTCAGCACACACAGTGGAGCTGAGACTCCTTGTCACAAAGCAGCTTCCCAGGAGGTCAAACAGGCCAGGGCATGTGCAGGCCCCAGCCCAGGGCATGAGGATCTGCAAGGGCTCAGCTTCAGGTGTCATTAGCTCCTAGGGGCCCTATATTGGCGGTTGATCACACCTGCACTAGAGTGGAAAGAGCATTCCTGGCTCCCCAGAGCACCACCCACAAGCCCCTGGATGCAAATCAGCAAGGCAGCTGATAGCCTCAGGCTAGCCTGAGTAACTGAGGAATGGGGGCCAGAGCAGAAAGGAGTAAAGCAGCAAAGCACACACAACAAGGTAGTCACAGCTGCTTATCCAAACACTGGTGAAGCAAGAGACGGACTGCAGGGCTGCTGAGTGCTGTTTGTCCCTTCTGTCATGGATGACAAGCGCTGGGTGTCCATGACTCTCAGCCTTATCCTAATTACTGTATTTGCATTCAAGGCCTTGTTGCCACGATCCTTCTTTACTAGAGCACTAAAGATTCTAGTCTTTTAAACACAAATGACAAGTATTTCCTGCAGAAGTTTGAAATGCATTTGAACACATTTGCACTGGAGAGAGGCAAAAGTCGATGCACGCACAGCTGTGAGAACAAAACACTACATACAGGGCCACTTAGCTACGCTCCTCAGTGGTTTCCTAGGCCTGCCTCCCGTGAACCAGAGCTCCTCACTCTGTATGTTTAGTCTCCGCTGATTTGAACTAGGGAAGCTGTTAGTATTGAAGAGTCCAAGAATAAGAAAATAAAAATGTAGATTCTAGAAATAAGAATGTAGAAATAAAGAAATATAAAGTTATAAGTCCAGGGGAATGAGAGCAGACTGTCAGCAGCTTCCTCAGCAGATCAAGGATCAAGTATTCACAGCGAGCTATTTTCTCAGACACTTAAGAAGCCTCCATCAGCCTAGGTCATTTCATTTTCAACTGGCTGTTTTATTTACAAGACCGGAGCTTCTCTCTGCAGACTGAGAGTAGTGTCCTGGCCATCCTTGATGAACGACAGATATGAACTGAGTTAACCTCTAGAAGACGGAGATACGTGACCTCTGGGTTAGGTACTGTCTCCGTTATGGGAAACTGGTGCCATCAAAGGGGAGGCATGGGGCTCCAGTATACACTGCCTGGAGGTACCAGGACAGACAGTGGACAAGGTACAAACACCATCTAACTAATGAGCTCTGACAATGGAGGTTGTAAAGTATGGCAGTCTGTTTCTGAGTTTTACCTTGAGATAGTGTGAAAAGCTTTCTGCTATCTTCTAAGTTCCCAGCCTAAGAACCAATTAATTCTAATTTATTAACCTTCTGGTATTACTAACAGTCCCTTTTCTGACTAATTGCTAAAGACACCTGTTTTCTTGCAATTAGTGACTTTAGCTGTAATCTTCTCTGAAACATATTTCTTGATAGCTACATAGTTACCCATGGATGTTAGAACTCACTCCCCTCCTTAGGGTCTCCGTTGACTAACCCACGGGTCGGGGCAAGATTATAAAAATTCCTTTGTTCAGACAGACCTAATGCTTGTGCCCCTATTATAAAAAGATGGGTTCAGAAACTGGCCTTTTGCCACAGCCTAACAAACAACATCTCTGGCTATGGTCTCAGCTAGCTAATGCGCTTCTGTGCCCTGCAGTGTTTATTTTTTAATTTTTAAGTTTGCTTCTGATTTTCCTGGAATCTAGTTTTGTGGAATAAAGTTTGCTTCTTATTTATTAGACTTTGGTGGTCTGTCCCCATCTTTGCACGACCTCCCTGGACCCAACAAGTATCACAATGGAGAACACAAAGAACTCAGAGATTTAGAAATTTCAGGGAGATCCTCCACATCAGCTAACAAAACTACAGCTTCTGGTTGAGGCACGTTCAGGAAATACACAGTGGAGCCAACAGCAGGGGAGGAACGGTACCAACAAAGGCTGCCTGAGAGCATGGAGTGTACGCAGGAACAGCGACAGTGACAGGACAGGCTGCACCTGGGCAGGGGAAGGTGGACCAGGGGGAGAGCTCGAGGGAAAGGCTGCTTTTCCATAAAGAACAGAATATAAGAGTAGTTTCTGGAGTTTGGCCAGAGTCCTTTGCTGTCCACACTATGTAAGAGGGCTGGATGACAAGTGTACTCAGGAAGTTGTTCTGCCAAGTTCCTTCTCTTAGCGGAGCTGTGGCCACGCAGTCTGGGTCAGTGACTTGGGGCTCTGGGACATTTCCTTCTTCATTCCACTGAGGTATCCTGCAAAGGGCGGTGGGTGGACCCCCCAGAGGTGCATGTAGGCAGGAATAGGAGGAGTTATGCACAAACAGCTGAGGGAACCTAGAGCTTACCAGAGCTGTGTGCTCCAATGGTTAAAATGTCCCTCAAGCCCAAGGCTAGCTCCTAATTACAAAGTTACAGTGAATAAATGTGCTACCAGCCTCTGAGACAAACCTCTGTATACGTAAGAGTTAATGAGGAGACAAACAAAGGTGAGGTGATCATGTGTAATGAAATAAGCCGGACTTTGACAGCTAGCACACGGTCTCTCATGTGGACGGTCTAGGCTACACACACATGCACACCAGAAGAGTAGAAGTGAGTATTTAGGAGGAAGGGCAAGAAGAGAGCAAGGAAGGAGAGAGGGTGATGAGACAGTAAATATGAGCAAGTGTATGTACACAGATGTCAAAAGAAAACCCATCACTTAGTATCCTAATGAAAAGAAGTTTTTAAAAGAAAGAAACATCCACAAGGCCCAGCTTTATGACTTGATAGGTGTGAGTCTGGGGGTCAGGACTCAGCCGGCACGTTCACATTTACTGAGCCATCAGACAATGCTTGGCTGGTAGACAGGGGCATTCCTGGAGCAAAGAGGACGTCATTAATCTCACCTAGAGCATAGACTGCTCTGAGACCTTCACGAAGGCAAGCAAACACCTCCATTCACCTAGCAAAGAGGTGCTGTTCAGACACCGTTTTAGAGGTGTCATCCAGAGGTCAAGGGTACAAATGATGTGAGCGCGCACTGCTCACAAATGAGAGATTGCTTCTAACCCAGAGTCCCCACTTGTCCTGGCCAGGCTCCAAAGGGGCATTTCCTGTCCCCATCGGCTCATAGCAACTCTGACTGCAGGAAGCAGACACAAGTCAGCAGAACACTAAAGCACGCCTGTAGCCAGGCAGCAGCCTCGTTCTTATCGGTGACTGGGATGAGAATGTCCCACAAATAAGGTTCAGCGTGAAGAGAACAGCGGAAGGACAACAGCCTGAGCTGACGGCACCAACAGCAGTGATACAGCGATTGAGAACGCCTGAGCTGACGGCACCAACAGCAGTGATACAGCGATTGAGAACGCC
>NC_022020.1:6709102-6721866 GCF_000317375.1 Microtus ochrogaster
GAGCGGAGCCTATATACTTGGGCCATTTCTACCTCTAACGCACAAGAACAGGAGGGAAACACACCACTGTGTCATCAAGATGGGGACCAACTTTCCAAAGCAACACTAATTGTGTGCACCAGCCACCAGCAGCTCCAGCCTGACATTTTCCGCTAAGGAGGGCAGCTATCGGTTCATTCACAGGATGCAAGGAGAAGAAACCACGTGGTAGCAGCACACAGGCGGCTCCAGAAGGGCCCATACACATGCAAGAGTCCAGCTGCCAGCACCACCTCAGTGTGTTCACCTGTTTGCTATTCTTCTTCTCTTCCGTGGTTTTCTTATCGTTCTTTTTGTAGGCGTCGAAAGTGGCAGGGTCAACACTGTACAAGCACTCAGTCCACTTCCCGTAGAGAGCACAGAGTTTCCTTTTGCTGCCAAGAGAGACTATTGTTTAGTTACCAATCAAGCCCGTGCTGTGCTGAAGTTAACGTTGCTATATTTTTGTAAGCCCATCCTTTAGAGAAACAGGTATTTCCTTTCAGAAGACTTCTGTTATTTGGATACCCGTTAATCAGGCAGCACACTTGAACACAAACATCTAAAGAAGCATTTGCAGTCAATGTTGAAAAAGAAACCTTACCTTTTATCTTGTATGTAGCCTTCAACTTTGTGTAATTCCTTGCCAAAAAGACCACAAGGCTTAAAATTCAACACACATTTGTCCCCAGTCCTACAAAACAAAGGCTAAATTCACATGGCGGAGCAATGCCAAGGAAGCAGTTGAGAACGGTGACCGGGATGGCCTTCCCGGGGGCAGCACTGCTGACTGATTCTCCACAGCCACCCTTCTCCCATCAGCAGTGCCCACATGAGGCAAAGCTCGGAAGCATTCGCCGAAAATAAGTGACAGAATCTGAAACTAATTTTTCATAATGACTCCACACTCCTATCTGACCTACCCTACCCTGAGTGAGTGACAGAGGCGACACATCGGGTCAGTCTGTGTACACGGAGATGGCAGCAGTGCTATTACAAATGGAAGGATCCCATCCCGCTCCTGTCGGGTCATGAAGCCTTTGGAAGAGACTGAGGAAAGGAAGAGTACAGGCAGAGCCTGCGTGCACCTTACTTGTGGTTTATGATTTCCACATTGCCGTACTGCTCGATCCAGAGTTTGCCCACGATGATGTTGTGCACACAGCAGGTGGGGTTTGTCCACGTGTATGCTTCATTGTGTCTAAAAAACAACCCCAAACCCAGAGAAGTAGCTGAGAAGAACCAATTAGTCTAAAAAAAGGAGCTTGCTTCAAGAGTCATTCATAACAACGAATCAGGCTGGGAACTGGCTTGGTGGTAACGTGCCTGCTGCACAAGCACCAGGACCAGAGTTCAATCCCCAGCAACTGTGTGAAGGCAGGATGTGAAAGACACCTGTAACCATAGCAACGGAAGCAGGGACCCATTGGTTCCAGTCAGCGAGACATCTGATAGACTGACTTTTGGCCTCCACAAACACACTCAAACACGTAGGCATACACACGTATGGACGCACACACACCCCACACCAATATTGACTCACAGTAAAACAGGTATTACCTGCCCATTCTTATTGTTTTAAAAATAAACTGTACACAAGTTGAATGTCCCTAATTCAAAAGTTCAAACTCCCAAATATTTGCACTGACAGGAAAATCAAAAGGCCTTTGATTCCAGAGCATTGTGGATCTTGGACTTTCAGACAGTGTGTTCATTCAACTGGCAAAAGTTACATGACATTCCAAGATCCAGAGTCTCCTAAATATGACATAGTTGTCTCCCAGGCCTTTATGAAAAGGAATATTCAACCTGTATTCAAGAGTTTTGTGAAACACGAACAGAAAAATTAGAGGTAGAAAATAAAAATGAAGGTCTGTTTGGCATTTTCCAGATACAGTCCCTTCCAGTTTACCCCAAACCTCAAAACTCATAGTACAAATCCCTTGTGGAGTTATAATTATTTCAGGGTCTTTATATGTTCTAGACAACACCTTCTGTTAGGAGTTTCATTTCTAATAGTCTATAGCATGTCTTTCGTCCCGTGCATAGTGTCTCTCAGAGGGAGCTTTAACCTAATGCAGTCTCTGAAGCAGACTGCACTGGGCTTTCCAATTTAGATCTCTACCAACACAAACTTCGAACATTTTCTATTTGCTCCCCAAAGCTTTACAGTCTGACTTTCTTAGTCGATGGCTTATGCTGACCACGTCTCTGTGGTGCTCGTTTCTGGACTCTTCCCTGCTCTGCTGCAGCAATGCCACTGAAGAGTCTCACAAAAGCTAAATCTTGGTCTCAGCTCAGCATCTTAGTTGTTTTGCTCCTTTTCGAAATTGTCAGTAGTTTTGGTTGTTCGATTTCATTTGCTTTTCCATGTAAATTTAAAATCAATTCCTTTATGCCTACAGAGCCGCTCCCTCCCCTTATGGAGATGGCTCTTGAGCTGTGCTGTTCACATAAAGACCAGAGTCTTCATCTAGCACCCACAGAAATGTCAGAAGGTGAGGGATGCCCTGGGCAAGCTGGCTGATGAGATCAGCTCCATCAGTGAGCTCTTGGTTTAAATGGGGGACCACCCCTCCACCCTCACCCCCCAGAGGCTCTGATCTAGCTTTATGGAAACTACTGGGAAGAATCAGCATCACAGCTGGACCGAGGCTCCAGGGGGTATCCTCCATCATGGCAGTTCCACCATCTTCATGCTGCTCTGAGCACGTCCTGGTCACTGTATTCCCCTGCTACACGTGTTGGTACTAAAATGTCTAACTATTTGCATGTAGAATAGCCAGCTCTGGTCACCTTATCTTCAGCAGCAGAGTGACACTGACTCTGGGTCATTCTGGGCTTAGAGGCTGTTGACTGCCCTTTCACTGGGAGCTGAGGGTTTGTTGTTGTTGTTTTTTTTTTCTTCAGTTTCTTAGTAAAGCCAAATATTCTAAATTATATTCAAGATACTCAAGTTTTATGAGATTTGCTGTCCTCTTGAAATCCAGAGAATACTGATTTTGGTTTTGATTGGAGGCAATTGACATAATGTCAAGCCATAAGTCCCGACCCTCTTTCTGTGGGCCCTGATTCTGTCACTACACTTTCCAAAGTCTTTGCAATGCTCCTCAGACGCATCCCACAGCGGCTACGCAGGGATCTGGCCCCTGGCCATAGATCTCAGTGCCTTTGGTGCACCGTCTGGGGGAAGGTCATGAAGCTTGGTTTAGGAGAGGAGTGGTTTCCCTCCCCACCACACATTTGTGTTTCAGGATACCACCTCTACCCTTAAACTGGGGTCTGAGCTTCTGGGCCAATACCAATAGTTCTCATTCCTTCATCCAGATCCTGTGGCTGCTGAGTGTTTTCTCAGTTGCAGATACTATAACTGAAGTAGCAGCAGCTATTATAGGAGAGAATCAGAGGCCTGAGTATTCAATTTGGGAAAAGACTAGGAGGAAACCCAAGTCATATTTTCAATAGTCTTTATGTCTCGTAGGGGCTCCTTCTGGGATCTCTAAGGAAAGACAAGAGGGTTTCTTTTGGAACCTCTTCTGTTTGCTTCTAGTGACATTTTGTAATTTGCTGCTCAGACTCTTAGCATGGAGAAAAATATAAAACCAGGAATCTTACTGCAGAACTTAACTTTTCTCCCAGTCTGTTGTCCTCACTGCTCACAGTCCCAGGATGTTGCTTTGTGGCTCCTGCCCAGGGTTTCTAGTCCCAGTCAGCAGGTGGGAGAGGGGAGTAGATGTGAGCTTACTTAGAAATGCTTTAGCCTTTAAAGCTAACCCTGCAGAAGAGAGCTTCCCAAAAACCTAATGTCCAACATGTTACACAACTGTCACTTTTCAGGGTGAATTAATTTAGAAGGATCCTTTAGACAAAGCTTGGGCACCATGGCATCCAGACACTAGTGTCATAGCTGCCACAGAGTTAATCCTATCTATCTAATGGCTGGTCCAGCCTCGTTGACAGTGGCCACTCCCACGCTTTGTGAAGTCTTTCACTTGGGCAGCAGTGAGCACTCATGAATGCTGTGTTGTTCCCCGGCTACAACAGCGTGGCCTGCCTGCGCATGTGCAGACACAAGACAGAGTGGTTCTCCTGTACTTACTCTAAAAGCTCCAAGGTGATGGTTCCTTTAGGTTCTGCTTCAACACTCTTCCCCCAGAACTTCAGTTTGGGGTAAATTGAGCCATGGAAGATGAAATCATTGTTTAGCCCCTCTGCGTGGAATGCACTGATTGGGGGGTGATGGCTGACCTGTTCTGAGATGAGTCTAAATCCAAGGTCATCTCTTAAGATTAAAACAAAAAAGAACAAATGCATCACTGCAATTGACTCATTGTATGTGTTAAAATATTTAGGAAAATGTTCAATGAAGAAAAACAATTTTTATCATCATCCTTATTACAGTACAACCTAACACGAGGAACAACACAAACATAACCTAAGCTACTTTTTGTTTCATGCTGTTGGAGATAGCTAATTACTTATCATATTAAAATATAGGACATTCATATGAACTGGGTGATTTACACAAACATTATGGCTGTGTGTAGTTTTGAAACCTTGGTCCCCAGCTGCTGGTGCTGTTTTGGAAGGCTGTGGGACCTTTAGGAGGTGGAGCCTTAATGGGGTGAATCACTGGAGGCTGGCTGGGAGGTTTGATAGCATGGAACCCTTCTGCTCTCTGCTTCCTGACTGCAGACGCAATTGAACCAGCTTCACACATTCCTCACACATTCCTCCAGCTATGCCTTCCCTGCCATGCCCTTCCTGTATCCTCTCCAGCTAGAAGGCAAAGCAAGCTCTTCCTCCTTCAGGAGCTCCTGTATTTTGGTGACAGTAATGGGAACAATGACTACTACTGTTAGTGTTATGGCTCTAAGGGGGAAGAAGCCAAGGAATGCCACAAAGTCACATGGCACAATAAATCTCATAAGAGACTTGACTGAGAAGAACACAGGAGGGTGGCTGCCTCTGCTAGGGAGAGAAACAGCAAAGTGAGCAGAAGGCAGGCTTTATATAGGGTTTGGGGGAGGAGGAAGAGTTTTCCAGGGTGGCCCGGGATTGGTGGGATTCTGTGGCCTGATCTGTAGGATATAGCAGCTGGCAGGTAACAGACAGTCTGGGGACAGGGTCTGGCCATTCATACCTCAGGGGGTGATGTGGGAGTGTCATATATCAATCTGTTGATTTCATTGGTTAAGGAATAAAGAAACTGCCTAGGCCCCTTGATAGGCCAACCCTTAGGTGGGTGGAGTAAACAGAACAGAAGGCTGGGAGAAAGAAGTTGAGTCAGGGAGCCGCCATGGTTCCCCCACTCCAGGCAGATGCAGGTTAAGATCATTCCTGGTAAGCCGGCTTGTGGGCTACATAGAATAATAGAAATGGGTTAGATCAATATGTAAGAGCTAGCCAATAAGAGGCTGGAACTAATGGGTCAGGCAGTGATTAAAAGAATACAGTTTCCGTGTAATTATTTTGGGGCATAAGCTAAGCTAGCCGTGCGGGCGGCAGGGTGCCGGAGACACAGCCCCCGCCGCTCTTAATTCAACAAGGGGGCTTACAACTACAATTATTCATCAGATTTAAAACATCATTCCTTTTATATGAGCTAGAAAAATGTGGCATTTCTATTTATAGTATCTACAGGATGGATAAATATGATCAAAACAGGTGCTAAGAAAAGGAGGAAGACAAAAGATGAAGTCAAATGATGTCCTCTAGTTACACATAAACCACAAACAAGCTAGTGCAGGAATCTACAGATACCACATATTAATATGGCCATAATTTTATATGCGTGTGTGTGCATATACACACATACATACATATGGAGGGGGTGGGGGGGCAATATCTCAGGATATAACCCTGGCTGGTCTGAACTATATAGACTAAGCTAGCCTGAACTCACAGAGATCCATTTGCCTCTGCCTCCTGAGTGTTAGGATTATATGCACCACTATTCCTAGTGTACTGGTTGGTTTTTTTCAACTTGACACAAACCCATCGGCCTATAGCAAGCAGGTAGGACAGTTTCTTGATGAATGATTGATGTGGAAGCCCCTGCCTGCCTGCCTGTTGGCAGTGCTGCCCCTGGGGTAGGTGGTCCTGGATAGGGTAAGAAAGCAGGATGAGCAAACAAACCAGTAAACCATACTTTCCCACCATCTGTTTCAGTTCCTGCCTCTGGGTTCCTGTCTTGAGTTTCTGCCCTGATGTGTTGGCTAGTTTTGTATCTCTGAAAGGAGGGAGCCTCAATTAAGAAAATGCCTCCACAAGATTAGGTTGTAAGCAAGCCTTTAGGGCATTTTCTTAATTAGTGACTGACAGGGGGAGGACCCAGTCCATTGTGGGTGGTGCCATCTTTGGGCTGTGATCTTGGGCCCTAGCAAGCCATAGGGAGCAAGCCCATAAGCAGCTCCTGCCTCTGGGTTCCTGCCCTGTGTGAGTTTCTGTCCTCACTGCTTTTAACAATGAACAGTGATAGGGAATTGTGAGTGAAATAAACTCTTTCCTCCCAGAGTTGATTTTGGTCATGGTTTTCTATCACAGCAATAGAAAACCTAAAACTCTGATGGTGTCATGTGATCTACCTAAAAAAGGAGGCTAGTTAATCCTTGAAGGTCAGGAACACTGAAACCTTGCAACTGTGTTTTATGATGGTACATTGCATGTCTATTTTCCCAGATACTGACATCAAAATAATTACTGTGTTTCAGTCACACACACACACACACACACACACACAAAATGTTTAGGGAAACTCAAAAATAACCATTATCCTTCATTGAAAAAAAATCTATTAAGTCATGCACATTCAACAAGCCATCTGAATGGCACGAAAGACCTCACCGAACTAATTCATAAGTCTCTCCCAGAAGTGGGTTGAAGGGCTTTCCAGTACGCTCCCACTGAGAAGCAACAGCAGACACAGCAAATGCAGCTACACACTGGAACAGAGCAGAGCATTGCATAAGAATTAACAGCCAGTTCGCAACCCTCTCTCCGGAGCCAAAGCCTCACAGAAGACAGTGAGCAGCTGAATCAGTGTGGTTCTTAATCCGGCTTTCTAGAGCTACTGCAGGAGCTTGTCCACTCCGAACAGAAGCCCCAGATCTCTTCCTACAGTGTTCTTCTCAGGCACAGACAGCTTTTGTGATAGCCTGTGAGCACTCCAATTGTGCCAAGGACTTTCAAACTCTTTAAGCCAGTTACTTCTAATATGTTGAAGTTTTATATGTAAAAGCTTAATAATCTGTAAATTCTAAAACTTCTAATATGCAAAAGTTTTTAAAACATTAAATACCAGTTGTCGCTAAGAGGAACTGGTTCTAACATACACCCCAGGTGTCAGTCTGTGCATACTCAAGCCTTGTAAAATGGCACAGCACATGCTTTTAACTTAAACACACCCTCTTGTATATACTATATTTTCTAGTTATTTATAATAGCTAAGACAATGTAAAAGACTGTTATTTCCCTCAGGGAATGATAGCAAAGAAAAAGACAGCATATTCAGTTAAAGGTGTAGTTCTAGTCTTTACACAGTGTGCTTGAGGCTGGTTGAGTCAGTGAATGTGTAGCCTATGGACACCAACTACACATTTAGGGTTGAGAAAAAGAGATGCAAAACTAAACAATGTAACTGAGAAACTGTCCCTACCAGATTGGCCTGTGGGTCAGCCTGGGGTGCATGTGCTTGATGAGGATTGATCAGGAGGACTCAGCCAACTGTGGCTGGTGCCACCCTTGGGCTGTGCTCGTAGGTCCTACAAGGAAGCAGGCTGAACAAGCCATGAGGAACAAGCCAGTAAGCAGCTACCCTCCATGGCCTCTGCATCAGCTCCTGCCTCCAACTTCCTGCCATGACTTCCCTTAGTGAAGGACTATGATGTGGAACTATAAGATGAAATAAACCCTTTCCTTTTCAAGATTCTTATGGGCATGGTGTTTTATCACAGCAATAGAAACCCTGGATAAGACACCAAAGAAGTTAAATACCATTTATAGGAATGAAAGAACAGACACTATTTTGTCTGGAGAAGCATATTATCTATTGTACTTGGCTTGTGTCTTAACATCCATCTATACCACACAAACATCTTTGATTTTGAAAACTAAAAAGTTCAACTTCTTGTTACTTGAGTGTTTATGAACAGGCATACTGGAGCATACACACAGCATAAACGTGTCTGCAACTATATTCATCTTTTTTGAGAAGATCCTTAATAAAGTTTGAAATAAGAAACGTCAATTTCCTCATCACCACATGCTACCTTCTAATCTGGAGACTGGGGAAGAGCTTCCCATAGCCAGGTGTGCTTGTGTGACTCTTCTGTGGTTCTTGAAATCTCCTTCAGTCTTCACTAGTTATAATGCCCAGAGGATGGCCAAGGGGACCGAAAGCAAAAGACTCTGAAGCTCTGAGAATGTCCCATCCCCAGCGGGACTTTGCACCAGTAGACATGTGTGTGAGCATGTATGTCAGTGCCTGTACATGTGTGAGTATCTGTGTTTGTGAGTGGGCTGGGAGGAGGTGAGAAGCAAGTGTCTGAGGTGTATACTTCTCCCGAGGGTCACGGCTGCATACCTGCATCCTTTCCACCGGGTCTGCGAACGAGCTGGCTTTGTGGATGAGGTAAGTGTGCTCCATGTACTCAGTGAGCCGCTGCAGGAAGCTCAACGGCTCATTGAATATGACGGGCATCGTGATCTTAGACAGCTCCTGTGAGGAAGAAACGGAACCTGGTTTATCAATTTACAAACAGCAAATGTGTCTGCTGCCCTTTACATAGTGTTCCTGAAAAGGAAGAAACAGAAAAGCCCAACTCAAGAACGGAATTAAAACCAGTTCAGCTTATAAATCTTTACAAATATCTTACATTATGGAGTATCTAGCAATTCAAGAAAATACAAACCAAACATTCTTCTCGGCTTCACAGAATGCCCAACATAGTGCAAGCATGAGTGGATGGCAGTGGTAAGTCTACCTCAGAGCAGCACAAGAAGTGGGTACAGGTGATGGGGGCACAAAAACCATCTTCACATTGGTGTTGAAAAGCTAACAGGGGGATAAAGGTGGCCCTGACACCTAGGGTTATTGCATAAGCAAACAAGACCCAATCAGAAATTGTCAAGCAAGCCACTAACAAGGAACTTTCCAGTTGTTTTCTTGTCTCTCTGGCAAGGCCAACCTTCTGAAACTTTCCCTGCCAACCCTTTTCACGGACTACTAACCAGCTGGGGTCTGGGGCAGAATCATGGGTCATCGTCGGCTCAGACAAACTCAAGACCACAATACACCTAGGTTCATCTCAAAACCCCCAACTTATTCTTAGATGTATTTATCACGTGGGGATGTATGTGCTGATGTGTGTGTCCACAGGGCACATGAGGAGGGAGAGGTCAGTTTTCTCCTCCCACCATGTGGGTCCTCCTGTTTTACAGCAGGTGCCTTAACCCAGCAAACTATCTAGCTGGCTCTCACGTTCTCCTAGTCCCAATGGACTAGGGATCAGTCATATACACCACTTTTATGGTCATCCTGCCCAGTGGACTAGGGATAAGTCATGTACATTTTTATGGATAATGTCTAAAAGAAACTTAAGGCCATTTTGGTTGACATTGCTTTTCTGAGTACATCACCCTTGCATAAGTGTGGGCTGACCTCAGAAGGATATCTGTTTATAAGATGATTTAGATCCCTCTATCCACTGGACAGGGCTCTCTGACATGGAAGTACCACCTTCCTCTCCGTTTACATGTACTGCCAGCAAGTATCATCACAGGTACTTTCAAAATGTCATTAAAAGCAAAAAACTTAGTACTCTAGAATGTTTCCCTTGGGGATCTGGCAGGATCCACCTGGCCAGGTAAACAGCCCAGGATGAATGCCGCCAGACTCAACTCTAGCTCTTCCCTACATCTGCCTCTTACTCTCCCACACAATTAAAATTATACACAGACTTCACAAAACTGCTATGAAGTGCAGTTAAAACAGCCAGAAAATGTAGACTAGGCAAGTAGCAGCTCAACACATCAAAGAGAACATTCCTGTCGCCATAATAGGGAGAGGAGGAAGAAGGTTCAGCTATACATAGCCAAGATCTCATTCAACCCAGAGTTACCTTTACAGTAAGTCACAGACAATAGGACAATAAAGGCGTCTTTTAACTAACATGTACCACCAGGCTTCTCTTTTCTCTTCCACTTAGAAACGTTCTTTACTTCTCTCTCCTCCCTCTTTCCTCCTCTTTCTCTATCACCACTACCAGAAGAACAGTATGAAAGCAGCAGGTAGCTGGCTCTAAGAGGGATGGTGTACAGGATGTGGCACACAGGGCATCAACTCAGAGTTGGGACATGAGCATACAACAGCCAGGAACAAACCCCATGTCAGCTACAAGCTCGGGAGCAAGGCGTGTCCATTAAGTGTACCAAGGGCACTATTCTATGAGGGACACCAACCACAGTACAAGCTGCAGATACACCAAAAGAGGGGCTTTGACAACTTTTAGAACTTCAACAATTTTTATACACACCAAAAATGGTCTAAAAAATGAAATATTTAAGAAATAAAGTTTGAAAAGCAGACTTTAATTAATCATATCTGGGAAAATTACCTTTCTGGTTTTGATAGAAAACACACAGTTACCATCACCTATAACAAGACTATGCTATCCCCAATAGAAGAATAGGCATTATAGGAAATATCAGAAACCGGGCAGTGGTAGCGCATGCCTTAATCCCAGCACTCAGGAAGCACAGGCAGGCAGATCTCTGTGAGTTTGAGGCCAGCCTAGTCTACAAAGAGAGTTTCATAACAGGATCCAGAGTTACACAGAGAAACTCTGTCTTGAAAAACCATATTACTTTGAGTAGTTATCAATTATTTATACTCGAAAAGTTATCATTGTTTTTCTCAATCAGAAAAAAGTTCAATTCTGAATAAATAAGACACAAAGCAACATTAAAAGAAACAATTTGTGGTGGCACATGCCTTTTAATCCCAGAACTCATGAGGCAGAGACAGGTGGATCTCAGTGAGTTCAAGGCTAGCCTGGTCTACAGAGCAAGTTCCAGGACAACCAGAGCTATGCAGACAAACCCTGTCTCAAAAACCCAAACAAACACAAACAAAACACCCAAAACAGTACTTAAATTTTGTTATGTATATATCTGTACAGACACATACCACAAGACTGGAACACCTAGAAGGTAATAATGGTTGTCTTCAGTTGGTAATGTAGGAATCTTAAATATCTTCTCTTGTCCATATGGAAATAATATAATTTATTTGAATTGTTACACTGAAAATATATTTTGCTCACATAAAATTAAATACTGAAATACAAATATTCAAATATAAACTTACGCAATTAATAGCTAATTATTCTACATTTGAACATAAATAAGTGAAAATAAATATTAATAAAAACACTATATAAGATCACACATAAAATTATGAAGCAAACCTAAGGAATATAAGTGCTAATAGTATATTTTAAGTATGCCTTTTTCTTACATGTGCATGTATTGTGTGTATGCATATGTACCACATGCATTCTTGGGGCCCACAGAGCCAGAAGAGGACATCAGGTCCTCTGCAATTGGAGTTAAGGATGATTTTGAGCCACCATGAAGATACTAGGAGACAAACTCAGGTCCTCTGCATGAGCAGACAGTGCTGCTGAGCCACCTCTCCAGTCCCAATAATATTTTTCCCTACTCAAGTTTTCTCTGCTGTAGCAGGTTAAATCCATTTATTTATTTCACTCATGGAATGCTGTAAGCAGCAAGCATTACTTTCTTCGTGCTTTTATGTGCAACCTTCGGGTTTGTGTGTAACATTTGGCACAACCTTGCAGAAAGTAAATATTGCACGTGTTTCTGCTGAACTCTGAAAGCTGTTGATTGCGTGCTCAGCGTTCACACATCTTAAACTAAATAGAGACTGCTCTTCCCATCAGGAGTAGAACATGAGACGTGATAAACAAAGGCCATGAATTTAAGAATGAGGGTGCATGGGAGGGAATGGAGGACAGGGAAGGGGGAAATTATATAATTATATTTAAATTTCAAAATTAAATGTATATACACATATCCATACACACATACATAAATATACATCTGCATACATACATACATACATACATACATACATACATACATACATACATCTCAAGTCCGAAGCAAAGGGGATAGAAGCTAATAACACCATACCCCAGAGGCTGATCTGCCTTACAACCCTCACATTTGGACAAGGGAGAGCGGTGATGGAGGTGGGCGATGGAAGAGCACAGCAAGTGCACTCCACAGTCCACACCTACCAAAGACAAAAGTTGGAAGAATGGAGTCTGAGCAGACAGAGTGGTGCTGCCAGGGCCCAGGGAAGGGCAACTGGTATCTAGTGTTTAATGTGCAAGAAGAGTTCTGTGATAGGTGGTAGTGGGGAGATGACCCAGTGATTAGTACTTGTTGCTTAATCATGAGGACTGCAGTTCAGACCCCAGCACCCTGTAACAAGCAGAGTCTCATAAATACACATGTGAGCACACACATATACAAATAAATAAAAACAGTCCCACAAAAGTGCGTATGTTCATATACACACATACATAAACAAAAACCTTTTTTTTTGGCTTCAGGGCATGAGATTCTTCCCTCAGGATTAAGAGCACAGTGTTAAGAGAAGACTACTAGATGCTCTCTCTGACCTCTCCACATGTTCACAGACATCCCAACCCCCCCCC
>NC_022020.1:6722061-6723124 GCF_000317375.1 Microtus ochrogaster
ATGGTTGTGAGCCACCATGTGGTTGCCGGGAATTGAACTCAGGACCTTCAGAAGAGCAGGCAATGCTCTTAACCTCTGAGCCATCTCTCCAGCCCCCTGAACTTGTTCTTATAGCGTGAACAAGACTAACCTTTCATTCCAAAGTGGGACAAGAGTCACTGCACTCCTCATAGGGTTTGAAAATAGTACATGAACTAATTCACATAAAATACTCACAAGTGGGCCAGACATACTAGGTGAGCCATGAAGGCTCAAAATTACTAGGACCATCACTAGCAATGCACACAGGCTCAGTGATTCATGCAGGGTACCAGGAGTCAGCTGCCTGGACGGCAGCACAGCTCATGGCTAAACACTTACAAAGCCTGAGAGTGCAGGAAGAGCTCCCACGTCAGCGGGAGGATCCGCACACCAAGGGTGCAGGGTGACCCTCTTCTGACAGCAGCGTCAGGACCACTGCGAAGAATGTGATGAGGACAGGCTATTTCCAGGTCAGCACGCTTCCTGCTTTGTGAATAACAGATTTATCTTAAAGGAATTTAAAGATTTATTTATCAAAACAATGAAGATTAGCTGTACCTGTTAAGTTCAACTCTAGATCTACCCCCACTGGAAAAAAAACACAGGGACTAAGAATTTTTCACTGAATAAACAGATTACTGGGGTGGGGGTGTGTGGCGGTGCTTCCCCGGGGGCTTGACTTGCTATTACTAGGAATCCTGGCTTGGTGACATCCACTCTAAGCAACAATGTGTGCCGTGCTGTTTCTCCATGTGTCTTACAGGAAAAATCAAGAAATAACGGTGTGTCTACTCGCCATGGGTTACTCCATACTGGCTGCCAATGCTTTTCTTCAGGAGACACATGAGTTTACCACTAGATTAATGGGCAGATTGTATCCTAGTAACTAAAAGTTCTCCAAGTTATACAAAGTTCTTTGAAAAAACCTGTAATATAGAGCAATTTAAACACAGCTTTATTACAAGAACACAGAATGTAAATGTTCAAGAAAAGGAAAAGCCAACCATCTTGGCCACATAAGAGATTAAGAAGGAGCTGGATG
>NC_022020.1:6723599-6745605 GCF_000317375.1 Microtus ochrogaster
ACACAGAGAGACACAAACACAAACATGCATGTGCGCACGCACACACAGAAAAAGAGAACGGGGAAATGCATGCACATAGTCCAGATGGCCATGAAAACCTTGACCTCTCAAGAGCACACAGCAAGCTATTCTAAAGCATGCCAACTGGCTGCTTTATTTCCTCCATTGTCTGTAATTAATTAAAAATAATCTTACAGTCACTTTGGTTTTTAAAAGTTACAGGGCCCTAAGTAGATAATAAAAAACAATGACACAATGTATATTTCCCCTCTGCCCCACCTAGTCCTTAGTAATTGAAATATGTTGTTCCTTTTAATCCAGCAAACCTGGTGGTGGCATACCCTAGCTATTGAAAACAAATTAGCATGTGTGTATACCCCAGTAATAGGAAAATACGTATTCCAAAGTTCAAGTTTCAGAAAGAAACATTAGCTGGAAGATTTTTATCGCCAGACTGTCGTCAGCTGGAAAAATTAAATATTTATTCCAAGCAACTCTACCTTGTGACCTGGATAAAACAAAGTTTAAATTTATCCATGCAAATTAAAGCAAGCAATGATGCAATTGAAGAAACTCCTAATTGGAATTGCTCTCCAGTGGAAAAAGTGCAAAGAGAGACAAAGAAGGAAGGTCATCTCCTCTTCTGGCATGGTTCAAACCACTGACAAGCAAGGCCAAGTTTGAGCTCGGCTGAAATGAAAAGTATTTTCTAAACATGAAGTCTACCATCTTAGTATCTAAATGTGCAAATGGCTAAGACGTGAGTTATCAAGAGAAAACTTGGGTGTTGGGGTGAGTCTGTCTACCCAGTCTTTCTCATAAGCCATGCTATGACCTGAGTATTCCATGGGCTTCTGGGCTCTTCATGAATAATCAAGGGCCGGCAGCACTTGGGCTGTTCCTTAGGAGGAAGGAAGATATAAGATAAAGCTGGCCCTGGATCCTTCTTCCAGGCCACCTTTTTGGTTCCCACAGCCGCAAAGAGGGTGGCAATGAATATTCCTTACATTTAAGACCTTGGAGGGCCAACTGCTATATTCTAATCTAGTGCCAGTCAGTGAGTCCTGTCAAGAAATTGTTCATGTGTCTAGTAGTCTGTCACTAGCTGAGATGTTCTTATCCTTCGAATACATGACCGGCAGCACCCTGAGCAGCTAGAACACTGCAGCACACTTGGGAAAGACTGCTGTTCTGGTGACATAGCTCACTCCACCCTCACAGTCATGTGATGGCATGTGGAAGATATGATCCCGGACACAGAGACAAAGCAACACGCATCTGTGTGCTACACCAACTGCACGGGGCACCTTGAGACTATCAACAGGGAAACAAGAGGGAAAGAATGATGTGGGAGTCCTTCTGTGCATGTGATGCTTTTATTGGTTAATGAATAAAGCTGAGTTGGCCTATGGCAGGGCAAAATAGAGCATTCTAGAAGAGATATAGAGAGAGATTGGGCAGAGTCAAAGAGATGCCATGTAGCCACCTAAAAAGTAAGAAGTAACAAACAAACCATGAGCCTCATGGTAAAATATAAAATAATAAAAATGGGTTAATTTAAGATGTAATAGTTAATTAAAAACTTGAGCTAATAGGCCAAACAGTGTTATAATTAATATAGTTTCTGTGTGATTATTCTGATCTAGGTGACTAGGAAACAAAAGAACAGTCTCAGGTTACAAAAGAAAATACAAGAAAAGCTCCAGGGAAAAAACAAAAATTAAGTGATTGCTGCATGGTTTGTGAGCCGGGAGGTGCTATGAGCTGGCTAGGCAAGTGTTAGGAGAAGTGGAAGGGAGGGAAGCCTGCCTGCAAGCCAACCCGGCAGCTTTCACACGACATCTGTTTCCCTTGGGGCAGCAACTGGCTAAGTTCCACTGCTGTGCTTATCACTCCAAGCGTCAAATACGAGACGACACACCCTCCCTCCACCGCGAGTTACTGTGAATACCCCTTCCATCCTTAATTACTGGAAATATTTTTGTCTGTGTGAAAGCCCTCAAGAGTTTCAATTCAAGGAGCAGCCATCACCACTCACCACTGCACACCATGCCCCCTCAGCTAGGGACTGTGCAGCCCCAGAGTGACTTCCAACCAGCTCTTGTTGGAGATACCCTGATTGTGGATCATGATTCTCTGACAGTGGTGGTGATGTCAAACTACTTTTACTATTTTGTGCTTCTGCTCTTGAGTCAGTATTAGTAACAGCAGGTGTGGCAAGCTCCCAACTTTCCCTAGCTTTCTACCTAGTGAAGTAAACACGTAGTTTTGAGGGAAGTAGTTACAGGCTCTGTGTTGAAGGCTTGGTCACTGGCAAGTGAACACAATCAGCCAGAGGTGACTAGGACATAAAGATTCTGACTTCACTGACAGATTGCAAACCTGGTGGCAGCACTTGAGATGCGCTGGGATATGACACCTGGCTGAAGGAAGCAGGTGGCTGGAGTGTGTGCTTTGAAGGGTGTCTTGTCCCTGGCCCCTTTCCATCTCTGTTTTCTGGCCACCCTGAGTGAGTAGCCTCCTTTGCCATTCCCTCCAACCACAAGGACACTCTGCCTCATGGCATGGGGCCAGCCACCCTTTGACTAAAGCCCACAGAACAGGAAGGAGAATGCATCTTTTCTCCCTCCTACTTCTATCAGGAAACTTGCCACAGTGTAGAAAAGTTCCTTACACATATCTCAGGGCTCAAGGTAACACAAAAGCATTTCATCCAAAAACACTATGTTGGCCAAAAGTATTTTAGGATAGAGGGAGTTTTCTGAATCCCTTCTAAAGGGCTGGGTACCACTAGGTCAAAGAACTGTTTGAGTGCGGATGGGTGAGCCCCAGAAAGTCTCTCACAGCATTTCCCTCAAACCATGAGACCTGTGGCTGTCACAAAAGGAAGCAAAATCCTCTGTAAGGCTTCCAAAGTTCTGTTTTTAAAAACAATAAAAGTCCTACTTGATTTGTCAGCTTATAGATCATAACAAATTATTTTTGATAATGTACTCTAATTTTTGGCACATAGCTAAGGGACAAAGAACTGAATGACAATCCTAGACATTAAAAATCCCACAAACTCCTACTCCCATCTGTCTATTAATATGCAAAGAGTTTCTTAATCTTGGTGTCTATTAAAGCAGCAAAAATTCACTGCCATTTTTGCAGCTGGAGATGCTACTCATTATCATGATGAATCTAACTGCAACAAGGTCATCTCATTCATATACAAATAGTATCCTACATTTATGCTAATATTTTAGAAATATCACTGTTATACTATTTATAATAATGGCACAAAGAAACTTTCGGCACTAAAGTTTATGGTCATCATAACATTCACTTTAGACACATATTGTGATAGTTAGATACAAAGTAATCAATAAAATACAGAGATAAAAATTAGTTCAATGCAATTTAATTATTTTGTGGAAACTAAAGTAAGAAATACAAAGTATAAGAGGAAATGGAACGTTACACTTTTGAACTATTCAAAAGCACCTTGATTATGTACTTAATCAAAAATATGGTAACAGCAAGCACACGTCTGTGGTAGCAGATTCAACAGAACCCTTCAGAGTGCTACAGAACTTCCATTTTTAAGTCAGCATTCATAGGAGAGGAGGAGTGGATTGGGGTGGATAGAAGGAAGGTGGTGGTAGGGAACAAGAAGATAGGAGGGAGGGGAAACTGTGGTCAGCATGTAAAATATATGAAAAAACAGTAAGTCAGCACTCATCATAAACCAGACCTTTGTCATCTCTTACGGTGACTAAGCACTAAGGCCCCAGTACTGCCAGCGAGGGGAATGCACACGGGTTAGGAGGCCCACTCTGAGTGCAAGTGGTCTTTGCCCTGGCCCACGTGCTCCTCTGTGTAGGCTGTGAGCAGGAACATCCAAGCTGAACTGTAGGTGGCCCTCCTGACAAAGCCTCAGCAACCAGGGACAGGGAAGGGGCACAGGCTAAGGAGACCTTTGGGAAAAGACAATAAAGCAAAGGTTTCCGATAGCCAGGGCCACAGGAGTGCTGGGAAGCAGGGCAGGCTTAATGAAGCTTTAATCACAAAGAGATTTATATCAGATTCTAGTTATATAAAGTGTTTATTTCATGGAATGTAATCTGATATTTGGTAACAAAAGCATTTCTGAGACAAAGGAAAAGAAAGGCTTCACAGGCATGAGAAATCTGAGATTCTATACTTTTTAGAAACAAAGCAAAATATAGTGTACTGGGGGCAGAGAGGGCAGAGAGAGTGAACTCTTGCTGTAGTTAGATTACCTAGTTATGGAGGACCTGAAGAGAGAACACAGGGACCTTCTTATGGTCACAAAATCAGATGCCACCATCCCTAGCAGACAAGTTTCTCCTGTGAGTCTTGTTTTAGTTTTTGAGAAAGGGTCTCACTGTAACCCTGGCTGGCCTGGAACTCACTATTCAGACCAGGCTGAACTCCAAGTTGCAGAAATCTGTTCACCTCTGACTCCTGTGAGTTCTAAAGGTCATACTTCTAATTACACCATACATCACTGTATCAGCATGCCATTAACTAGAATTCAGATGGCTGAAGCCAGGGGCACTCACACACTGTCAGTCTGACCCAGTGCTCATGCACAGTGTAAGTAGGTCGAACAGGACTAAGGGTCACATCGTCTCTGTTATTTTTAAAACTTCTAATTCAGGCATGGTGGTGAATGTTTGTAATCCCAGTACTTGGGAGGCTGAGGCAGGAGGATTCAGACTTCAAAACCAGCGTAGGTTGCATACCAAGAGCCTATGAATCCAACCAACCAACTAAAATCTTATTACCAAATTAAGAGACCCCACAATGCTCAGGGAAGAAATAGGACTGCAGAAGGCATGCACCCCGGTCTGCAAACTCCGATTGGTACTAATTATTACAGAATCATGGGCATGAAGTAAAGGGTATTTTAAAATTCTTTAAAGGTATCAAAACATAAGAATACTACTACTTTCTAAGTCTTGATGGTTTGGGGGTCAGGGTAAACAAGTATATATTAGTGAGTTATATAAAAAAGCACAATTTTCACTATGGTGATACCATTTACACTACTCTGCCACAATATCTTGATTTCCACCTCTGTTGATGCCCAGCACTTACACCTCCTGACTCTTCCTGCTGCCTAGGAGAGGCAGTCCTTCCACAGTCAGCACCTCAAGAACAGTCACATGCTGCTGACGTCACAAACTCACATTAATAATCTACAATGTCAGCAGGGTCACCCCCAAATACTGCAGCTCTCTGCCCATGCTTCAGTCAGTCATGTCTACAGACAAGTTTCAAAACACCCTATGGGGCTCTACCAAGCCACACAGTTGTATTTGTTTTATTTATTTATGATTTGCTGGAGTGTTTATTTGCACACATAGCACTGCACCTAAAAATAAAGGCACAGTCTTGTTCTCAAGAGAACAAAGACAGGCTTGATCCAACACGACACCATCTTCTAACTCGGGAAGGTAAGCTCTAATGTAGACAGTAACTTCTAAAGACAGTCACATTACTGATGGTTATCTCTGCGAACATTTACCACAAATGACACCTGACATCTGCTGAGACAAGAGATACAGAAAAGCTGCAACTTTCATAACGCTCAGGAAGAAGAATGCCATATGACGTCAGTCTTAAGGCAGATGCGGTACTGGTTCTAAAGGAGCAAGACCAGCCTTATTCAAACCATGGGTTCTGATTTATCAGCAAGTTATGAAATCAGTTCAATGAGTTGAAATCAGTATTGCTTTAATATTAAAAAAATCACTGTGGTAATGATAATTATTCTCCTGTGAAATTGGTTTTCATTTTAGGAGCACATGCAGACTCACAGCTACATGTTACATGACAAGATAAACACATCATTTGAAGGTCTGAAAAATACTGACTTTGCAGAAAACAAATGTTTGTCTTGAATCCTCAGTTATAAAGAGAGTATTAAAGTTAGTAACAAATGACTTGTATTAGTCCACAGCTCACTGGGTGTATAATCACCATCTTCTTTGAATGCATTATTTGCCATATGTTTCCTGTCTTGGATCCTAATATGACTGAAGGAAATTTGAAGCACACACCAACTCTCGGTTGGTATTACTGCTAACACAGGGACTACTATGCATTGAGCACTGTGCTGATCTAGAAAATATCTAGACATTATACCGACAACCTATCTTTGTGCACATCTCTAAAGCATGAACTAGTGACTGGATTTGATGCAGGAGGCAGCATGGCACAGGGGCGAACACCTGACCAGTCTCACAGTATGGAGTGGCAGGACTGAGATCAAACTCCAGCTTCCCAAAGCTCAACTGGATCATTCTCTGTGAAGAATTCAGAAGACTAGTTTAAACTGGATTTTTCTGGGATGAGCTCCTTGGAAGTGGCACTGAGGAAGTTTCTGTTGACGGTGCCCAATCTCAGAGCAAAGGAACACTAGGAGAACTTGGAGGTAGGCAGAGTGGCTGAACACCCTAATGCAGCATTCACTCAGGCTGAATCCTTGGCACCTTGAGATCCATGTTTCAATTATCATCATTCTTCATGGTCGAAGATCACACCAGAAGAGACCACTAGACTAGCATCAGGTGGCAGAACTCATCAGTAAGAGGAAATTCTGCCACTGTCCTTCCTCACCCAGATTAGCCCACCCCACCCCATGCCCTGACAATGCAGCAGAGACACAATCCGTAATCCACCACACAACACTGACAGAGCCAGAGACAGAAGACGGCTCTGCAGAGCTCCAAGCAAAGTAAGAATTTATGCAGTGGCTCTGTTCTTGGAGAGAACCTCTAAGGTGATGTATAGAGAAATACAGATTCGACATGCTGCAAAAGAAAAGTATTTTCTTATCTGAAAGTCACATTAAAAGCCCCTTTAAATAGTATGAAAAGAAATCCAGATTCTTCCAGAAAAACCTAGTGGAAGGCTAAATTTCTTACTCTCATGGGTATTCTGACAACAGGTCGGCCACACTCCCATGTTATTTTTTCAAGATCCCCTTCCTAAGGATACACAATCAAACTCAACTCAGAGAGGAGACAGAAGCTGACTCACCATCCCAATGCATTTTCTGAGGATGCTCCAGATGCTGAAATCGTTTCTGGAGAACATGGGTGAAGGCAGGCTTGTTCTGGAAAATATAGAAATGATTCATTTTAATGCCGACGACAGTGGAAAGAAAAGCATGCTGTCACTGCAAGTACAAGCATGCAAGTACAGGCATGCAGTGCAAAAAGTACACTGTCACAGACAGAGCAAATCAGGGTCATACACTGATTCACTGCTGGTCTGACCCCTGGTAAGTTCTGAGCAGATCAACAGGCCCTCTGTATTCAGCACTGCAGTGAATGCCATGCCCTTAGCTTTCCTGGTCCTTGGGACAAGGCCAGATCACCTCCCCTCTAAAGAACCCCCATATGTTCTTTCATGTGCTGGCATATCTGTTTCTGTTACCTGACTCAAACCCTACCAGCTATACTTACTGTGATCCAACAAACCACCATATTCTAACTACAGGACACAAAATGCTATCCTAAAGCTCCTTAGAAAATTAATGGAGAAATGCAAATAAATGATCAAAATGGAAAGGGAAGCTGATATAGGATTCCCCTCTGTATGCTGTGAATATCATTGGTTAATAAGGAACTGCTTTGGGCCTAGAGCAGAGCTATAGGGGAACAGAGCTGGGCGGAGAAAACTAAGCTGAATACTGGGAGAAAGAAGGGCAGAGTCAGAGAGAAGCCATGGAGCTGCTGCCGGAGACAGACACACACTGAAACTTTGCTGGTAGGCCACGACCTCGTGGTGATACACAGATTAATGGAAATGGGTTAAATTAATATGTAAGAGTTAGCCAATAAGAAGCTAGAGCTAATGGGCCAAACAGTGTTTTTAAATAATATAGTTTCCGTCTGATTATTTCAGGGCTGAGCAGCTGGGAACCAACAAGCAGTCCCTCCAACAGAAAGCTAAAGCTCTGTATCATACATTCAAACCTTGCCCAGGCACTGACATGGAAAGAAACTGAGAAACCTCATCTACTGGAAGACATCAATAGAGGAGCAGTTTCAAGGCCTCTGCAGAGCTCCGGGAGCAGCAAGATGGACAGTGCTGTCCATAGCAGGGTCTCCAGCTTGGATTTCAGGCATTCAGAAGCCAGGCCTGGTAGGCAGGGGTCCAAACCCACCCACACAGATTAGAAGAGCAGTCCTATGGTAAGGGAGGACAGGGTCTGCCAGTAAGGAGTGTCAGCTTCCTAGCTGCTTTCTAAGAGATATTCGCACATAACAATCAAAGAAGGTACTGTAACACATGCGCATAGTCCTTGCATGGAGACAGTGAGGCCAAAGGATAACGAACAGAGAGGGAATTGTGTCTCTATAAACACAGCAAGGGGCAGGAGAGAAAGAGCAGTAGAGCACTGGCTACTCTTCCAGAGGACCTGTGTTCCATTCCCAGCACACACATGGTGGCTCACAACCATCCATGACTCCCGTTCTAAGGAATCTGCACTCTCTTCTGGTCTCTGCAGGTGCCAGGCATGCATATGGTGCACTGACATGCATACAAGCAAAACACTTATGCATAGAAAATAAATTTAAAAAGAAAACCACAGCTACCAACAAAACCATTATCGTCTAAAGAGCCCCTACATCAATTTGAACTGTAATTGGATTTTCAGTTTTGAAGCAAATATCACTTCAAAACCTTTATGGTGAAATTCTTCTAGATCTTTCTTGTCAGGAACACGTGCTACCCATTTGCCAGAGTCATCAATCGGTCAATATGCTAAAGCAGGGGCCACAGCCAGTATTTAAACTATATCCCCCAGTCTCCAAGTCTACCAGTCTCTGACATGGACAGCACATCCCAGGAGCACAGATCCCTAATACTGTCTCCCACAAGAATTCACAATATGGTGTTAGCCATGTACATAAGCAATGTCTTCCCTCTCCTGTCCATGAAGCAGGTTATTTGAAATGTAGTTAAGGCCTTGTCAATTGCAATCCTGAGGTATGCTTCATACACAGACTGAGGGAGGGTAGGGATCACTCCCAACAAGTGCTTACATTAAATGTATAGGCATATCCTACTGTTCTGGCTGAAGACTAGACAGAGGCAACACAGACAACAAATGCCTTGGAGATATGTGTTTGTGACAGGTTTGTTATGTAGCCAAGACTGGCTTCAAACTCCATGTACAGGATCCTGGCTAGCCTTGAACTTTCAATCTTTCTGCCTCTGTAGTACTGGGATTACAAGTATATACCACCACCTGGCTGTCAGATGCATTTTTTAAAAACAGAATATAAAGACCTCAATCTTGGTAATAACCATTTAGAAATTGCCACAGTCTTGCCACCAGGAGTCCCACTTGGAATATCCTCTACTTACAAAAATGTACTAATTACTTATTTACAAGAAATCCAAATCATTAGCAATGATATCTAATCCAAACAAAACTAGAAAACAGAGGTGGAAGGAATTATGAATGGTGAACACTTATACAGACTGTTGCTTTCTTAAGTGGGTCATGTAGAACCAGGTGCAAACCTTATTTCTGCCCACACTGTGTTATCAACTGGCCAGAAACTCTGAGAGGAATTCTGGCCTACTGGAATAGATGCTGTGCAGAAGTCTTGCACCAACAATGATCTCAAAGCTGCTGACCATGATCTAAGGCTGCAGAGCTGCCAGGAGGACAGGTGCAATGGCAGAATGTGCAAGGAGGCACACAGCCAAAACAGCTCCAAGAGGCACACAAACTGGGATCCAGATCTAGAGCCATTTCAACAGTCTTTAACATTGCTATGTAGGACTAACCAGATCCCAAGAAAACTGTCTAGAAAACATGTCTACCCAGTAGCAAAGGAAATAAGCGTTCTAAAAGAACACCGGAAGTAGGAAGTGAGAGGAGCAGCACAGAAGAGGTCTGGGAGTATAGCATGTGGAGTGACAGGTATAAAACCACCCTTGCAAAACCCCTACTATCCCCCACCCTCCCTGACCTGTCTCTTATACCCTCTTCCACAGCACTGATCATGTGACACCTGAATAATCTGTCTATCCGTGACTTTGACCCAATCAGGATGGAAGGTCCCAGGAGTCTGGGTTTCAATCCACTGCCACGGTAGATGCCTAAAATGGTTCCCAGCACACTAGAAGTGTTTGCTGAATAAACTCTGGATTGTTTAAGTCTGCTAGTAGACATTTTCTCTTCCAGAAAATGTTTGGCTTTCTGTGTACCCAAGGCAATAGGAATTAACTACAGGTGCAAGCAGAAATTGGGGCAGTTGACCTGAAGGGGAGGGAGTCTGTCCATCTGAGGAAATTGGGGCAGTTGACCTGAAGGGGAGGGAGTCTGTCCATCTGAGGAAAGGGGGGCAGTTGACCTGAAGGGGAGGGAGTCTGTCCATCTGAGGAAAGGTTTCTGGCAGAGGCTGCATAAGGCATGACCAGGAGTGCTGGGCAGGCTGCAAGAGACCAAGACTGACCTCACAGAGTGACCTGCCCAATGCCAATGATGCCAAGGGTATGCAGCCATCCCTGCTAGATGAACACAGAGAGAACAGTATGCATAATTTCAAATATAGCAAGACCCAGGCTAATCAAGTAAAAAGGAAAGAAGCAAACTAATTTTAGTCATTATTGGGAGGAGGGGGACTATGAAATGCTCCCGAAATCTCTTCTGCCAAACATCTGGTTCCCAGCCAGCAACTTCTTATTGTGGATATTGAGGAGGAAGAGCTGTCTGCTGGAAGAAGAAGGCAGTGGGACATGCTTTCGAAGGCAAAGGCAGTCCTGTTCCGAGTCTCCTACCACCAGGGGAACCGAGAACCACAGACTGAGTCCTATGAAACTAAGAACCAAATAAACCTTCCCTCAAGTTTTATGTAAAACTTTTTAAGATTTATTCATTGAGAATATTATACACATATACAATGTATTTTGATCATCTCCTCTGGGAATACCCCCAGCATGCTCTCCCTTCCAACTTTATGCCCACCTCCAAATAATTCCAAGTCCAAAAGCAGTGCTACCCAAACATATATGAGTCTAAGTCACCTATGGGAAGGAGGTCAAGCAAATAGAAGCCATACCCGTGCAGAAAACTGACTCTCCCTCCCTTAGCACATCAGCTGCCAATAGCTGTCCAGCTATGGGTGAGGCTGTGGTGAGCCTCCCTCCACCTGTGCATGAATGCCAAGTATCTTGACCTTCTGAGATCTTGCCAGGGATTCTGCCATTGCAATGAGCAAGTTAACACTGTAAGAAAGTGCTACAACTAAACATCATTTTTCCATGCACACAATTTACACAGTGTCTTTAAATGCAGGCACTTTACACTCATAGAACATCAACTCCGCTGAGCCCCAAGTCAAATGTAGCTAGAAGAACGCAAGGCTGTACAGTGGGAAATGCCTGCTGCTTCCTTGCAGCATACACTAGTGAAAACGGAATGCCTTAGCCGCACGAGCCACATTCAACAGTGCTAAAGCCACCAGGGCACAGCAGCTGTCATATCAGTGGTCACTTCTTAGGATTGTGCTGGAAGACAAACTACTCAAGAGTCCAAATTCAAGGAGAACAAAAAACCAGCTCACAACCTGCTCAAGAAAATGCTCCAATCTCCAGTGCCAAAGAGCAGAGGGAAGAAGAGCAAAGAAAGGATGGAGGTAGATTAAGTTAAAAATATTTGTATTGAGAAGAACTTCCGTATTTTAAACTTTCTATTAGGAGACAAGGAAAAAAATAGAGTAGTCCCTGTGATACTGGGTAGTGGTGTTAGCTCAAGGCAGGAGTCAGAAGGGCTCAGCAGTGAGCACAGACAGGCTATTCTCCTCCCTGAGTCCATCTGAGGGTTATTATCCCACAGTCTAAGAAGAAAACACCCTGTACCAGGGGCGACAGTGTTCTGCCTGGCTCAGTTCTGGACCATACAGATGACATTACGAGCGCCCGCACAACAACACAGTATGTGGATTCTGAATGAGAAGTCACCTCACTTGAATTATCTTTGTAATGGTATTGTCAATACTTGTCCCACCATAGCCCTCCTGCTCAACACTCTTCAGACAGAGTTCAAATTGAACCAAATGAGTTCCAACTAAGTAACTAGCTTCACAAATCCCTGCAGGAAAAACTGGGCTAGGGTCTGCAAACCACCTCCTACCTTTGACCCATACTCGGACAGCTAAAACCCTAAGAGAAACTCCACACACCAGGCCTTGAAAATTCACAAAACTCAGAGATTCATCTATTTGCAGACACCCCCCACTGGCCTCCTGTTTGTGTCCAATAGGCCACCATGTTAAGTACACAGCACCATCAAGACGATAATAATGATGATAAAGCAAGACAGGCAAAACTAAGCTTTGACCAGAACAGAGGCACTGGGAGTGCCCTCCATTCAAGTCCATCCCCTAATTCTCAGGGGGCAATAAACACACCCATGTCAAATGGCAGCGCACTCAGTCAGAGTTTTTTTTTTCAATAGAGTATATGAGCAGACACCTGGGACAGCACTCTTGCCACTGGTTCACTAGGAGTTTTAGCAAATCTCCCAATTCAAGAGTACATTGCTGTACAATTCATCTTATTTGGCCAAGCCAGAAATAGTTTGATCCATACACAGATGAAGCCAAAGTCAAGACAGTGGTCCAGGATATTAAACAGAGAAGACAGAAAGAGAAAACCAGTCACAGAAGAAATTCGAGGAAAAGAACGCTAGAGACAATTAAGGGAAGGGTCAACCTTGGACAGTGTCTATTGATGTGGTTGATGTTCTACACTCAGGGAAGTACTGGGGTAGTTGGGCACCCTGCACACCAGCCTAGCAGAGGAAAATGACATCTCAGACACAGTACAAATCTAGTCCCTTCGGGATGCTGCAAACATTCCTGATTAAAAAGAAAGAAATAAAAAACCAGAAACAAACAAAATCAGTGACTTAGTTCCTGATGTACAAGTCCTAATTCAAAGAATAAAATGCCATGAAAAGACCAAGACAAACTTGTGTTCTTACCAAACTACCAATCCCAGAATAATGGCACCAAATGACAAAGATCTAGAAAAAAATTAAAGGTTAAAGAATTCAAAATAGTAAGTATGTTCAAAGAAATGAATTAGAATACAAACACAAATTAAATATTAAAATCAACACAGGATATGAAAATGAGACTAGAAATATTTATGAAAACCAAAATGAAGGAAATGATAGATTCAATAAATCAAATAGCTCAACAGAAAGTCATACCAACAAAATAGAAAAGGAAGAAAGATAAGGTGGAACATTTGGAGGGGTATACTGGGAATCAAAGGTTTATTTGGGGATCATAGCAAGGGTGTTGGGGAACAATGGGTTATTTGACGGGCTAAGCAAAACTAAGGATTTATGAAGAAGTCTTAGAGAAATCACTAGTTTATAAGCCAATTAAAACCCTAATTTAAACAAAAGGAGTTTAAACAAAAGTACAGCCTCAGGAGTGAGCAATTTTGCTCCCAGAAGACAAGGATTAGTACATGAAAATCTCACTCTGGGTATGGGTTACCTTTGTACAAGACACTGTTCAGGGAGGTCCCAGAGCCACCCAGGCTATGGCCACTGCTCTTAGTTGCTCACTAACACTGTTTGGTAAGACCCTATTGTTGAAGACACAACACATTTTTTTGGTTTCAGGATACAGAAAAATCAATCATAAGTCCACCAGGAAACCTCCTTCTGTTGACTAGTTTCACTGGGCTAGAAGGCACTACACAGGCTGCTGGGTGAGAAAATACAGACACCAGGTCTTACCTAGCACTGGATTCTGCACCTTATCATACAGACCTGCCAGGCAAGGCACAATAGTGGCATGACTGTTCCATGGTAATCACCCACTTTCTGACTGAACCTGAGGCGAGCTACAAAGGGTAGAGCTTGTATCTTATACTGCAATCCTAGTCAAAAGCCCATGGTTGAGGAGTCGCAAGGCCTAAAACAGAACCTACTGTAGCTTTTCTGTTAAATGTCCCCATTGTCAAACTGCATTCTAAATATTTACCTTTGAACCCACTTATGCTACTCTCTACTTGGGCCATCCGTTTTGACATAACTGCCCACATGCTGAGAATAAGGGACGGAATGCTTAGCCATAAATAGAACATCTGTATTAGCCTTGTTGACCCCGAGGTTCAGTCAACACACAGATGAGGGGACAGAAAGAACACTGACAAGGAGCGCTGTGGATGGCTATCTCCTACACATGATATGACCATGCCACACATGAGCTTACAACAGCTATAGTCACCTACAAAATCATGACAACCAAAATTCCAGCATGGGGTGGGGGAAGGACCCATATGGTCCCATCCCTGCCAAGAAGTCATGGGTACCAGTCACCTGGGAAAGGGAGACCCACTTATCCTTGGAGATGTGATCACCTATAGGTTGCCCATACCCCCAGTAGTTGACCCCATACCAGGCACATATGAGCAACAATAATTGGACCCAATGGGGAATTTATATAAAGTGTAAGGGGGCACAATAAGTTGGTAGGGAGTTGTACTAAGGGCTATGGTAGAATGAGAATGGCTTCCATAGGTTGCTATGTTTGAATGCTCGGTCCGCCATTGGTGGAACTAATTGGGAAATTGGGAAGGACGAGGATGTGTAACTTTGTTAGACAAGGTGTGTCACTGGATGCTCCTTTCATTCTCAGTGTGTCTCTCTCTGCCTACTTGCAGATCAAGATGTGAGCTCTTAGCTCTTCCTGTTTCTGTGTTTTTGCTTTGTCATCATATTCTCTAACCCTCTGAAACTGTAAGCCTAAATGTAATACTTTCTTTTATAATCTGCCTTAATAATGGTGTCTTAGCACAGCAACAGAAAAGTGACCAAGATAGAGCATCCTAGATAAAAAGAGGGGAGTAGGGATAGACACCAGGACACACTATATACATGTATACACCTTCAAAGATTATAAATAATACTTTTTTATTAAAAATTTCCACCTCCTCCCATGTCCCTCCTTTTCCCCCCATTCCCCCTCCCTCTCCAGTCCTAAGAGCAGTCAGGGTTCCCTGACCTGTGGGAAGTCCAAGGTTCTCCCCCCTCCATCCAGGTCTAGAAAGGTGAGCATCCAAACAGACTAGGCTCCCACAAAGCCAGTACATGCAGTAGAATCAAAACCCAGTGCCATTGTCCTTGGCTTCGCACTTGGCTTCTCAGTCAGCCACGTTCAGAGAGTCCGGTTTGATCACATGCTCCATCAGTCCCAGTCCATCTGGCCTTGGTGAGCTCCCATTAGATCAGCCCCACCATCTCAGTGGGTGGGCACACCCCCAGCGGTCCTGACTTCCTTGCTCATGTTCTCCCTCCTTCTGCTCCTCATTTGGACCTTGGGAGCTCAGTCCAGTGCTCCAATGTGGGTCTCTGTCTCTATCTCCATCCATCACCAGATGAAGGTTCTATGTGAGTGAGGTAACCCAGACCCAAAAAAGATGAATATGGTATGTATTCACTCATAAGTGGATTCTAGCCATAAATAAGGGACATTGAGTCTACTATTCGTGATCCTAGAGAAGCTAAATAAGAAGGTGAACCCAAAGAAAATCATATAGTTATCCTCCTGGATATTGGAAGTAGACAAGATTGCCAGGCAAAAATTGGGAGCTTGGAGGTGAGGGTGGGGTAGGGGTAAGGGGAAATGGGGAGAGCTTGGGGGAATCGGACAGATGGGATGGAGGAGGGTGGATATGGGAGCAGGGAAGTATATATCTTAATTAAGGGAGCTATTTTAGGGTTGACAAGAGATTTGACTCTAGAGGGGTTCCCAGGTGTCCAAGAAGATGTCCCCAGCTTGTTCCTTGGGCAGCTGAGGAGAGGGCACCTGAACTGGCCCTATCCTATAGCCACACTGATGAATAAATAATATTTTTTTTAAAAAGAAGAAAAAGAAGCCACAGTAACGAAGGAGCATGTCCTGGCATAAAAACAGACATGAACATCAATGGGACAGATCTAGATCTGAGGAATGGAGAGTATTCTCTTGATTAATGGTTGATGTGGGAGGGCTCAGCCAATTTTGGGTGATGCCATACCTGGGCAGGTGATTCTAGATGGTATAGAAAAGCAGGTTGAGCAAGCTACAAGGGGCAAACCAGTAGGCGGTGTAGTATTCTTTCTGCTACAGTTCTGCCTCTAGGTTCATGCCTTAACTTCCAACAGTGACAGACTGTGACCTGAGAGCTCTAAAATGAAATAAGCCCTTTCCTCCCCAAGTTGCTGTTGGTAATGTGTTTATCCCAGCAGCAGAAACTCTAGCAAAGACAGCCTCAGTAAGGGTAGGTACTGCTAACCAAACTTTTGCTGTAATGACACAGAAGCAAACCCCATATGTAGTCAAACCTATTTTTAAATATGGTATGGTCAAGGGCTGATGAAATGGTTGAACATGTAAAGATATTTGCTAACAAGCCTGTCAACAAGAATTGATCCTCTAGAGAGTCACACGATAGGAGGAGTGAACAGACTCTCCCATGTTGTCTTCTGATCTTCCCACACATGCTAAGGCACACAAGCACCCATATGTGCATGCATGTATACACACACACACACACACACACACACACACACACACACACACACACACACACACAGATACTCTTTTGTAAAAAGAGACACATTTAGTGTAATTAAAATGTGATCAAATAAGTGTTTATGTACAATATTTCATCAAAAATGTAAAACATTTTTTTCTGGGCCACATATGTAAAAGAATTGTTGACATAAAGTAGATACTGATGGCATAATTTCCTGAAAACCCATCTCATTTTCTAGCCTGAGGTATTGAGTTGCGTGAACTACTTAGCGATTTCAGTTTTAGATGATGATCTAGCAAAGTGGTTCTTTGCCAAATAAGCTTCTCTCACCAGGTACATGTCTGGGAGATGGCTCCTCGCCCAGGCTACTATTCTGTACCTAGATCTTGAGCTTAACCATGATGTCAGCAGCAGGATTTTAAAATTAGTTTCAAAGCTCGAATTCAGAACAGTAACTCCACATTCCACTTCTCATGATGCTGTATTTTCCTCTTCACCCATCCCTGCTGCTATTTTTGTAAAGATCTGCCAATCACTGAACTGTAGCTCTCCTGGAAAAAGAGCACATTTCCTCTGCCTCCTAATGCTACCAAAGTTTGACATAGGACAGGTACTCAGAGTTTAAAAATACACAAACCTATCTTTTAAGTTAGAAATGGATCCAGAGGGGCTGGAGAGATGGCTCAGAGGTTAAGAGCACTGCCTGCTCTTCCAAAGGTCCTGAGTTCAATTCCCAGCAACCACATGGTGGCTCACAACCATCTGTAATGGGGTCTGGTGCCCTCTTCTGGCCTGCAGGCATACACACAGACAGAATATTGTATACACAATAAATAAATATTAAAAAAAAAGAAATGGATCCAGAGAAAGAAAAAGAGTGAAAATAAGACATGCTTGCATAGCGAGTGCATTGAAAAGTACTCCTAAACCAGCCTTTTCAACATACTTTTGCTTCCACTGAACAAATGAACATTTTATGATATTAACTATTTTGTAGTATTCAAAATTTCAAGTAATCACATATTCATTTGGATACTCACAAAAGCAAAATACAATCCAATCCTTACTTCTGATTCAAGACCAAAGGAATGCAAAAAAATTCCAAAGAGATAACAAGAGAGATGACTTTTCAATTGCCTGCAGCTGTGACCAACATGTGTCTGTGGACCAGTGTGTTCACCGTATTGTTTTATAAACCGTGTATACACCTGTAAAAAACTGACATTTACCCTTTCTCAACTGTCAAAATTCTTTCTCTTGAAATCTAAACCAACACTGATTGTATCTTTAGTTTCTGTTCCCTACTGGTGTTTATGAAAGCTTCCAAATTAGAAAGTCATTAGAGATGAATGTATAAATATAAATTTGTAAGACAGAAGATTTTCAAATGATACTACAGAGCAAATTATAATAGTAATAAAGTCTTAATTCATTTATGCATCTAAAACAATAAATAAAACACAAAAACATCTCTTTATGGCTCATTTTGAGATATAGTTCACAAATGTTTTCTTCAAAAACAAGGGTAAAGGGGAAATGTTTGGGTAAGCCTTCTAAGCTCATCATCAGATAAAACCCACGGCTGGAAATTCTTGTTCAATTCCTCCTTTGTCCTGGCTAAGACCTAATGTGTCATTAGAATGCAACCCATTCTCTTCATCTGAAAGGACAGCAGTTTCAGCAATGAATTACTAATTCTTAGAACACACAAATGGGGTTAGAGAGATGACTCGGTTGTTAAAATGGCCACAGCACAAGCATGAGGACCCAGGTTCACATCCTCAGTACTCACGCAGAAGCTGGGTGTACCAGCATGTGGCTAATCCCAGCGGGGGTAGGTGGGGAGATGGAGACAGGCAGATCCCAGGAACTCTCTGGCTAGACAGCCTAACTGAAACAGTGAGCACCCGGTTTAGAGAGAGATCCTCTCTCAAAACTTATGATAGAGGGCTTAGGAGATGGCTTACTCAATCAAGTGCTTATTCTGTAACCACCATGGCTGAGTTCGGACCCTCAGCATCCACATGAAAACCATGCACAGAAGCACATATCTATAACCTCAGCTTGTGGGGGGGGGGAGGAAACAGGCAGGTTAAACCCTTGGAACTCATTGGGCAGCCAGCCCAGCTGAACTCATGAGTTCTGGGGTCAGGGACAACCCATATCTCAAAAACTGGGATGGAAAGCAGAAGAGGAAGACTTCTAGTGTTGGCCTCTGACCACACATATGCACATACCACACCATCATACACAGACATACATACAAACACAGCCATAAGGTGGGGAGTGACAGGAAGACTGCCTCCAAAAGCACACAACTCTTCTCCTCTCTACCCTGCCTTCCTCTTCCTCCTTTCTTCCCCTCATACACACTAATCGTTTTTAAATGATGCTGCACAGTTTCTTACTTAGACTAAATTTTATTACCTGCTGTTTCCATCAAGAACACAGCAGAGACTTAGTTTATGACTTCAGATAAACTTTGCACCAGGCTTTTCTATCAGTCAGAGCTCTAGGATACATAAACCAGTCCACAGTGCATTCTTCTACTGCCAACACAAAACCTGTTTGTTTACTGTGAGAAACTAAAATGTGACAGTGTGGGCAGCTTGTTCTCAATCAGAACACTGATGAATTGAACTAGAAATAAACACTGTCGGTAATCGTGAAGAGCACAAGGGCCGATGCTCCAAGTGTGTGTCAGTTCTTGAGAAGCACCCAATAAAGAGGAATTTAAGAAAAAAATTTAAAGTGGTATCATCAAAACGAAAAACTTCTACTTAAAAAAATTAAGAATTTGCATTATTATTAAGGAAACAAAAAGTCATGTTACCAAGTAAAATAGTTATGAAATATATTTGTGATGGTATTGGAAGCCACAGTCTATAAAGACTCAATGATACAAAATCACAGAAACAATTTAAAATAAACAAAACCTGCAAATACTTCACAAAGACAGGACATGGCTAATAAACACATGGCAAATAGTGTCACTAATGAAAAGCTACCAAAATCACAGAAAGGAAATGACTCACGGCTGTGACTACCAGACGCCAGGTAGGATGGGGCAGTGGGGGTTCTCATGCATGCTTACAGGACTACAAAATAGCACAACTATGGGAAACAGCATTGAACAGCTAGCTCCATGTAGCAAAACGTCATGTCTCCTATGATCAGACAATTCTATCCCTAAAGGTGGCAAGAATGGAAAACCAGACCACAAAAAGACGTCTGTAAAAGCAATCACAGCAACCTTCACCTAACTTCAAACTGAAACAATCTAAACATACCATCACAAAGAACAGAGGTAAGCAACAGTCATATTCCAATAGTGGCATAGCACTCCGCAATAAAAGGAAAAGATATAGACAGAGAGGATGGATGGAGATTCCCCCTAAAAACATCTGGTGAGTGGTCAAAACCAAATCTATAACATGCACTATGTAACTCCATCTGCCATCCTGTTCAAGAATAATCTGCAGCAACAGAAAAGGGAACAGCAGCTGTCTATGAAGGACATGGTGGTTTGAATGAAAATGGCTTCCACAGGTCTACAGGAAGTGGCACTATTAGAAGGTGTGGCCTTGTTGGAGTAGGTGTGCCTTTTGAGTTGACTTTGAGGTTTCCAGGGTCTCTCACTTTCTTCCTGCTGCCCTCTGATATGGATATAGAACTCTCAGCTACTTTTCCAGCACCTTGTCTGCCTGTGTGCTGCCATTCTTCCTGCCATGATGACAGTGGATCAAACCTCTGAACTGTAAGCTAGCTCCCAATTAAATGTTTTCCTTTATAAGAGTTGTTTATTTATAAACAATAAAACCCTAAGTCAGAGGGAATTAATGAAAGGCTGTTAGAGGAATGTTCTGTAGTAAGAAAGTATTCTACATCTTGATTGGCATGTTAGATGTATGTGAATAGCATTTGCCCCAAATCTCCAACATATGCCCTTTATTTTTACAATGGTTTGATAGTCTGTTTTGTGTTGCTAAGAACACAAGACCAAACCAGTAATAAAGACTTTTACTTGGTTCATGGTCTGGCAGCTAAGCAGGCCAAGACTAAGAGGTCAACATCTGGCAAGCGCCAGATAGTAGCACTGTAATATGGCAAAGGTACCAACTGTGTGAGAGATCTCTGAAACCTCACCAGACTTCTTTTTGCTGAGGTGGCAGTTAATAGCAAGGCCCACAACTGATCAAGGTGTGGAGAATTAGAGACTGTGGAATCTTCAGCCCTAAATGAAACATGTCACACATGGGTGGACATGGACACACACACACACACACACACACACACACACACACACACACACAGTTTCAAGAATCATCCCTGAAAGATAGGGAAGGAGATTGTAAGAGTCAGAAGCAGTGGATGACTACAAGGAAGCAGTGCTTTCCAGACACAGGCTCACATCCATCGGAATGACATATCTATGCTCAATCCAGGCAAAACCCCAGTGTGGAGGGGCCGCAGGCATGAAGTCCTGCCCCTAGCTGAAAAGCTGAAAGAAACTGAGGGAGAGGGAGAGTCAGTCTTCTCTGAGGGTGTGGTCTCTGCCAGGCCAACCACATTCCAATGAATGTCCCTTACCCTGAACCTATGGGTTTAAGAGCAAGGAAGATAGAAAGCTATGTAAATATAAAGGGATGGATCTGGGCGGAGTGAGAGGTATATGACAGAGTACAGGTTTTAAGATCTGTGAATTTCATTGTACATGCAAACCAAAACATAAACTACATACATTACTGAGGGCTCCAAAGGATTGATTTTCTTTTGATGGAGGTTATATGATTAACAAACCAGAGAAAATTAAAATTTTAAACTTCTTTCATTTAGCAAGTTAGTGATTTAATAACTATAAGCCAGTAACCATGTGTTAAAAGCACATTCTCAGGAGAAACACAGAACAGCATCCTTCTCTTGCAAGGTCTTTAATGTGCAGGTTGATGAGACAACTAGATTCTTAGAAAGTTTCTGTTTGGACCTCATATATTATACAGTCTTCAGAAACTCCACAACGCACACATGGGTTAAGGGTATGAAAAGGGTAAGTGTCTCTGTAAAACTATAAAAGGGACCAAACTAGGCCCTCAGTACGTGGGAGAAGGAGTGAAGTTTGGACTATCTGAGGGGCCGCTGGCAGCAGGACCAGGATCTATTTCTGGGGCATGAGCAAGCTTGTTGGAGGGCCTTGGTCCTTACCCAACTTAAGGTGCCAGACTTTGTTGAATCCCATCAGAGCCCTTACCTGTTGGGAGGAGTGGATGGGAGGTGGGCTGGGGGAAGGTGAGGTGGTGGGAGGAGGGGAAGGAAGCATAATTGTGGTTGGAATGTAAAATGAAATTTTAAAAAATTAAAAAAGAAAAGGTGTTTTAACTTGTGGATCCTTTTTTTTTTTTTTTTTTTTTTTTTTTTTTTTTTTTTT
>NC_022020.1:6745785-6758857 GCF_000317375.1 Microtus ochrogaster
TGGATCCTTGAAACAATTCTGGGAGGGTCCAAAGACCCCACTTATCCCAAACTTTTTTTGTGGGGCTGCGGAGAGATGGCTCAGGGGGTAAAGAAACCGGGAAACAAGCACAAGGACCATGTAAGACCTGAGGCAGCAGCATATCTGTAATCCCAGTGTTCCTATGGCAGAATGGCGGTAGAGGCAGGAGAATCACTACAATAAATTCACAGGCCAGCCATGTAGGCTCGGGCAAGGACAGACAAGAGGTCCCGCCTCCAAAAGGTGGAAAGCAAAGACAGATACTTGTCTTCTGACCTAACACAGGAGCCATGGCACACTGCCACCTACACGCACACCCCCCACACAAAAATAAATAACAACACTGCCAGTACAGATGCACTGTTAGACAGGCAATCCCTTTCTCAGGATGCCTTTTTCCCCCTGGTGTTTGCATGCATGTGTACCATGTGCATGTAGTGTCCATGGAAGCCACAGGGGGCACTGAATCCCCTGGAACTGGAGTTACAGACATTTGTGAGCCACCATGTAGATGCTGGAATTGAACCTTGGCCCTCTGGAAATCAGCCAGTGCTCTTAACCACTGAGCCATCTCTTCAGCCCCTCTCTGGATGTTATAAATGTTAGACACAACAGGAACCTTGGGAAAGGGCAGAAGAAAATTCATATAACAACAAATACTAATTAAATTTCTACTATGATTGATTTTGAAGATATACTAAATTATATCAACAAAATCAGTAATGCTTATATTAATATATTTCTGTTTCAAAATGTTTCATTTCTGAATGCTTTAAAAATTCTAAAGCTCAGGACTTTAAACGATTTTGTTATTTTCAAATTAAGCATATGGAGGGAGGATGGTGATCATGCAAGAGCAAGTGCCTAGAGAATTCAGGGTAGGTACTGGGTGCCCTGAGCTGCCGTCACAGTCAGCTGTGAGCTACCTGCCATGGGTGCCAGGAAAAGAACTCAGGACCTCTGCAAGAGAAGGGGTGCTCCTAACAGCAAAGCCCTCTCTCTGGCTCCATCATACCCTCATCCATTCATTTACTAGGGACAAGAACGGAAAGCAGGGTCTTAGGCAGGACACACAAGTTCTCTACTCATACTCAACTGTCTCCGTGTCTAAATCTGAGCGTAAATCAACTTCCTCAGTGATGGGGAAACTCTGTCAACCAATCACATCTAATTAAGGTGTGGTGACCTGGACCCCAGAAAGAAAAACTGGGAGGATCTAGGTGCGTGTTCTCTCTTGGCGGTGCCCGTGGAACAGATAGAAAGTTGGACCTCCCACTCTTGTAGCATGAGTTTTCCCCTTTCAACCAATAAAAAAATAATTGTTATTCTTGAGCTGGCCTGGTTATTTTTTTTATTAAATATTTATTTATTTATTATGTATACAATATTCTGTCTGTATGCCTGAAGGCCAGAAGAGGGCATCAGACCTCTTTACAGATGGTTGTGAGCCACCATGTGGTTGCTGGGAATTGAACTCAGGACCTCTGGAAGAGCAGGCAATGCTCTTAACCACTGAGCCATCTCTCCAGTCCCTGGCCTGGCTATTTATCGTACCAACAACCTCAGCCATACAGTTCAAAGGCTGACAGGTTACGCAGGATGCAGCTCGACTATCGTGATGAAAACAAGCCCTTGTGTGCTCTCCAAAGCTTATGATGCAATTCCAGTCTTTAACATATTGTCACTCCTAAGTCTATGTACTACCCAATTAAATTTTGGTATAATGTGGAAATTTTTATATATGATGATCTTTTAACTTTAATATATTCTAATCATCAATTAAAGTATCCATAATTACCTACTCAATTAAATTCCCAGAAGTTATCTATTCTGTGAGTTAGCTGCCCAGTGTGGGTACTGGAAACCAAACTCCTCTGGAAGACTCGTGAAGTTTTCTTAATTTCTGAGCCTCCTCTGCAGCCCCTCATTTAGATCTTATAAATTATATGTTTAGAGTCTGACATTTTCACTTACAAAACCTAGTTCTGTAAAGTGAAGGAGCCAGGGTGATTTTTATATATTTTATATGTGTTTTGGTTTTGATTTTAATAAATTTAAATCACCTATAAAATTGTATGTATTTATTTTTATAATGCACTTCTAGAACTTAGAACTCATTATCAGATTTCAAGAAGTTTATTTCTCACATCTGTTGGTTTATCACACTAATGTGATAAACACATTACTGCACTAATGGTACAGTATGAAAGACTATCAGATTTTCAAGCCAAAACATACTGATGAGAACGCACATCTGAGCTAGTGTTTCAGTTTAGTAAGAAACCTAACTTTGTGTACTGGACTTACAGTCGTTTTCCTTCAGAGCTCAGCACGCTGTAGAAGGTGGCTGTCACAGGAGGCTGCCTCATCAGAGGGAAGGTAGCTGCCTTTGCTTATCCTTGATCTAAGAAAGCAGAGGTTGCATGCACAGACTAGAGATGTGAGCTGCTCAAATAAAAACTGAAGAGAACATGACCTTTGGGGCCTGATGGGAGAGTGGTTTAATGTCAGAGAAAGGGTAGTGACACAGTAGACTGTACTGATAATAGCTACTTGTACCATCATATTTCATACTAGCTTACCAAAACCTGCAGCATGTACTACTTGGGCACAGCAAGGCATGACGAGGGTACACACTCTCCCACAAACACCTCTGTTCCCATTAGCGGTAGATTTGTGGGTGTCAAAGGTAGGCAGCTCTTCTCACTACACAGAAATGTCTTAAGCTCTGTGCTAAGAGCCTGAACATGCCCCAGGTGGATCAAAAGCCTGACTAAAACACTAAGAACCCACAGTTTCTCTCATAATAGAGTTCTGAGTGCTTAATGGAAATAGTTGACCCTTTGACACAAGGATGGGCATGGTGATCTTTAATAGACTGTATCTTCCTGGAACACAAGGACAAAGCCTGCAGCTCCCTATAATATGGACTTGAGAAAAGCAGAGATTATTAAACAGCAAGTTAACAGAGAAGCAGAGAGGAAGCAGGCAGAAGCACCTCTCTGCAGATGTGACCATGCTCTCTGTGGCTGAGCTCTTCAGTCTACCTTTAAACCCACTTTCTTTCCCAGAATAAGTAGTAACAACTTGTTTGTGATTGGCCTTTGAGGTAGCTCACAATCCTGCTCTAATCTCTTCTAAAGATGCAGGATGCCTTAGACAGTCTCCCATCAGATGGCATGTTTCTAGAGACAGCTGAGAACCTGGCTCGTCCTACTTAATGATGCACAGTACCTAGGGTATCTTCTGACAGGAGCAGCTCTTCTTTGCCCTCTCACCTAGCAGCTAGTTTCTTCTGCTGAAGACGATGGAGCTGCAAACACTGAGATCCAAGCACGGAACCTGGCCTTCTGAGAGTCTGATTCTACTGAGCCAGGCTGTGTTGATTCTACTGTAAAGGAAAATGCCTAAAGACTTGATTTTCACTAGTACTGAGAAAACCGATCTCCATCAAAATGCTGTCCTGAATCCTTTGGGAAGTTGGTGGATATGGGGCTTACTTGTTTTAAAAGTAGCTCCACCTTAAGTGCATTCGTGTTCCCTTGGCAGGGTGGGGGGAAGTTAACCACCATTTGGAAAATGTGTCAATTTTCCGTCAATCATTACATGGAAGCAGGAAACAGAATCAAAAGCTGAGGCAAATTACCTTGAGTTTCAGAATAGAGTATTTCCCCTATACATCTGTTATTCTAAGTAGTTACCAAAAAAAGCCTAAACTTAAAAGCAATTTGTGTGTGTGTGTGTGTGTGTGTGTGTGTGTGTGTGTGTGTGATGATGTATGTACAGGTGGAGGCCAGAGGAGGGGGCCTGCTCTCTCACCCTCTCCCTGTCTCCAAAGACAGGACCTCGCTGACCCCAGAGTTGGATAGACAGCCAGAGTCCTAGTGATCCTCTCTTGGACAAGTCAAGCTTTCTGTAATTCAAAACTGCTGGCAGGATATAATATTACCTGTCTTACCTATAAGTCAGAAAATACTTTTAAGAATCAGAAAGTGACAATACAGGTACTTTAGAGACACCAATGTACAATATCAGGGTAAGATCAACCTTGATCTAAATAATGATACCTTTAAATTAAAATTCTGGGCCTTCATCTATGTAAATCATTTTGAAAAAGATGACATCAATAAACTCTAATAGTGTAGTTATTATGAGCTTAGTGCCACTTTCTTGACCATAGGCTAAGGAATAATTTCTTTGAAATTCAGCTTTGCAAAATAACAACAAAATTGACCTTACTGGCTGTTTGTTGATGCTTAAATTAGATGATCTGCACAAGACATGTGGGGACCTTTTACTCATAGATACAGAAGGCTGTTATAGAGGAGTAAGAATAGGTGCCTTCTTACTTTTTATATCTGTCTGTAGCCTGTGCTAGCCTAGAATTCACTACGTAACCCAGGCTCGTCCTCTAGAGTGCTGAGACGCAGGGGTGAGCTGCAAGCCTGGCATATTCATTTCTTTTAGTTTAAGTGAAAGGGCTTTGAACATATCTTAGAAAGTTAGTTTTGTTCTTTGAACATGGGATATGAAGACGGGAAGCTAAGGCTAAAGCATTGACCCTAGGGTAAAACTTTTCTTTGGTAAGTGTGACGTAAAAACCTGTTTTTAAAGTATGCTGTCCTTGATTTCCGTGTCATTTCATGGTGTGGTTAAGTGAAGCGTGGTTTTCTTGCTGCTGAAACACGGCTGGGTTCTGCCAAGCAGGCTGTACCGTTGCTCTGTCAGTGGCGTAAACAAGAGCTGATGAGAGCCTTTAAGCCGGCTCCTCCTTCCTTGCTCCCTTGGCATTGCTTCTCCCCGGACAGAGGTCTCATTACTTTCTCCTTTTGATCCAGAGACCTTCTCAGTCTCTTAGGTAAATATCCAGTTTCTATTTCAAGTTTGTTTCATAAACACTTTTAGTCCTTACAATGTCAAAGAAAGTCATTAAATACATTACAAAGTACACATTTTTGATGAGTCTTTATGCTAGTATACAAAGTGAAAGCTTTCGCTATGACGTTTACACACCTACATGTCGGGGTGCTCTTTCTTTCTCAGCCCCTCTGTGTCTGCACTCTCCCATCCCTTCTTTCTGATCTTGCTCATTGTCTTGCTCTGTTTATTTGAGGTGGTCCTTCTTGTACCCCACCCCACCCACACTCTTGACCACGTGGTTTTAAACATTAGGAAATGACTTTTTGTGTAACATGGTCTTCTAATAATCTATATACTCAGTACATTTTGTGTTAAGTCATAGGTTGAGTGCCTTAACGTCTATTGACACGTGGGATTTGGTCTCTAGGATTACATTCAAGTGTCTTTTGCCCTTTGGAATTGTGCCAATCCATATTTTGCCTCCAGGAGAGAACTACCTCAGGGGACCTACCTAGAGTTCTTCGGTTTTGTTTTCTTTGCTTGTTAGCTCATGAAAAAAAAAAGCTTCAAATAACAGAAAGGATTTGCAAGGTTAAGAAAATACAGAAGCTATTGTTTTCAAAACCCCAGAAGTTATTCAGATATTTGTTACTTTGTTTGCTCTGTTCCTGTAAGGTCTTCTGGGGGACAAACATCAGTGGATATACTTCTCATCTGAAAACACTGTGGGTGTCTAAGATGTGGTCCATGCTTGTTGTCTTGAGTCAGGATTTGAAATTAATAGCAAGCTGTTTCACTGCAGATGCCCTCAAGAGGCACTCCTGTGACTGTGGCAGCACCTCCTCCCACTGTAGATTCTGCTTCACATCAAGGAAGCAGATAGTTCTGCCATCTAGGACAAACCGGATAAGGAAAACAGCTTGCTCTGAGTGTGCATACTGTTCCCACGTGCAGTGGAGCACTATATAAGCAGGCGATGTGCTTTGTGTTAGAGCAGGAAGTGCCCAGCCTCTGGTAAGATCTAAGGTGTGCGGTGTCTTCCTAGAGCTGGAGGACACATGGGGGAACACACCCAAGCAGGGCCAGCTGCATTAGCAGAATAGGCTTCTGTGGAGGAGGTGGGGGTCATGTAGACCGTGGATTCTTTTCAGCAACATTTCACTTGTGCTTTGGTGTCTCAAGCCTTCTAACAGCAGCACAGTGCTGAGGGGTGCAGAGGGGTACAGAGGGGTGCTACAGTCTTGAGATAAGTGAGAGCCACCGACTTCATGCTCTGTTTCTGCCTTTGGTTAAGATAGCTCTTAACTCCAGCAAGCATTACCCCAGCCAAGCCTCACCTGCTCCTGTTCCAAGCTCAGCAGGGCCTTACAAAGTACAGGTCACAGCAGATTGGCTGGGACCTGTCGGCTTGGGTTTGAAGCCTGCTATAAGCCTGGTCCCCACATGTCTTGTGCAGATCATCTAATTTAAGCATCAACAAACAGCCAGTAAGGTCAATTTTGTTGTTATTTTGCAAAGCTGAATTTCAAAGAAATTATTCCTTAGCCTATGGTCAAGAAAGTGGCACTAAGCTCATAATAACTACACTATTAGAGTTTATTGATGTCATCTTTTTCAAAACGATTTACATAGATGAAGGGCCAGAATTTTAATTTAAAGGTATCATTACTTAAATCATTTCAGTAAACTATTTCCCACAATAAGGTAGAAATAGAAATTCTAAGAATTTTCTTTTTTAGCTGGGCAGTGGTGGCGCATGCCTTTAATCCTAGCCCTTGGGAGGCAAAGGCAGGCATTTCTGTGAGTTCAAGGCCAGCCTGGTCTACAAGAGCTAGTTTCCAGGACAGGCTCCAAAGCTATAGAGAAACCTGGTCTCAAAAACCCAATAAATAAATAAATAAATATAAAAATATCTTTTTGAAAAGCCTGAAAAAAAGCCAGGTACAACGGCATACAACTTTAATCCCAGGACATGGGAGGCAGAGGCTAGTCTATCTCTGAGTTCCAGGCCAGTCTGATCTACATAGTGAGTTGTAGGCCTGCTAGGGGTACATGAGGAGATCCTATGGGGGAAAAAAACACTAAAAAAATATATTCACATGGAAAACCCAGTTTCCTTAACGAGCACATAAAGAAAACTGATAAGTGGTAAATTCATCATTCTTTCAGAAAATGGGCAAATGTTGGGTTTATTTATAAACCATCCTCAATTGTGCTCTTCAACTCTCAGCCACATTTAATATATCAAATTCAAAAGTGAAAATGAAATCATCTCTAAACAATATTTGTACATCCATCTGTTCAGTTGGTCAAGAATAACCCAATTACAAACGGGGGGGGGAGATACAGAAAAAACAAAAGTAGGATAATCAATCCCAATGTAATAAACTAAAAATAAACCAGAGGCAACACTCAGATGCTTCTAAATAGAATTTTCCAGAAAAATGAACCAGGAATCTAGATCTAGAGCAGAAACAAAACAATACCAGCCAAGCCTGCAAGGAGGCTCGCAAAGACATATGTATACTGCATAACACCTACAAAAGCTGGGGACTGAGGAGACGGCTCAGTCTGGTACAGGGCTTGCCCTACAAGCATGAGGTCCTGAGTTCAAATCTACAGAACCCATGTAAAAGCTGGGCATGCTAGCCAGGCATGGTCGCACACACCTGTTAATCCTAGCATGTGCAGAGGCAGGTGAATCTCTGTGAGTTCAAGGTCAGACTGGTCTACAGAGAAAGTTCCAAAATAGCCAAGGCTACACAGAGAAATCCTATCCCAAAAAACAAACCACCACCACCACCATCATCACCACCAGCAACAATAACAACAACAACAAAAGGCTGGGCATGTAAGATGGGAGGAAGAGATCCCTGGAACTTTTGGTCAGTGACCCAGGCCTATGTGGGGAAGTTTCAGGGCAATGAGACACTTTTTTTTTTTTTGGTTTTTTTTCGAAACAGGGTTTCTCTGTGGCTTTGGAGCCTGTCCTGGAACTAGCTCTGTAGACCAGGCTGGTCTCAAACTCACAGAGATCAGCCTGCCTCTGCCTCCCAAGTGCTGGGATTAAAGGCGTGCGCAATGAGACACTTTATGTGAACAAAAGGCTGAAGGCACACAAGCACCCGTACATGTGCATCACAAATAAAATGGAGCCCTATTGAATGGACAAAGAAGAGCTCTCACTGACTACAGAGGGGAAATAAAGACTATTAAACAATAGTCCATAGATTTACACATCACTTTTGTGGGGAAACATATATAATTTTATAAAGAGGTACTTATTAGCTTGTGTTGAGTGAGTGGGGGGGGTGCACAGAGGTGTGTGTGTATGTGTGTGAATATGTGTGTGTGTGACAGCCCAAGTTTGATGTTGAGTAGCCTCAATCACTTTCTACTTATTTTTTGAGACAGGGTCTCTCACTGAACTTGGCCATAGATCTCCAGGGACCGCCCTGTCTCCACTTCCCTACTACTGGAATTACAGATGCATGCCATTCTACCCAGCTTTTTAAGTGCATTCTGGGAATCTGAACTCAAGTCCTTATACTTGCATGGCAATAACTTTCTGACTGATCATCTCCCCAGCCCAGCAGCTCTTCTTAATTCTTCTAATAAATGTAGAAGGAATGACAGGCTTGAAATAGCACTATTTTGTAGTATCTAAAGAATACGGATGAAAATAATGACCGTCAATGGTTGCTCTGAGAGCACATTCTGCTCCTTTAGCCAATAGCCTTTAAGATACTAGCCCACGTGGGCATGGTCTCCTATACTGTAAAAGCAGCAGCAAATGTGCACCCAATCTCTTGTTTCCAGCTCCTGCTTCTGACTGCTAGACTCTACTCCTGTTTGTGCAGAGGACTGTTATCTAGGACAGTGATCTTTAAGTTTTCCCCTTAAATAAATAATCTTTTTATCATTCATAATTCTGAACTGGTGTGGGACTGTTTCGTGACTTCTGTCATCAAATGGCCACTAAAATCATCAAGTAAAAGGCTATCAGGCAACTCTCCCATGAAATAGGCCGTTGCAAGGACAAAACCAGGGATTCAATCTCAACACAAATAAAAAGAAGCCAGACAGCATATATATTCTCTTCATTGATGTTAACAGGAGTCACGCCTTGTCCTCACAGGGTGTGCTTCGATGCACTATGCACACCAAATACTACTACTAACTAATACAAATAAAAATAATATCAATTCTACAGCAGTCATGCTTCTGGGAATAGAGTGGCTTAAAGGACATTCAAGGGCAAAGCTCATGTTAAATGACACCCCGGGCATGTGACCAGACATATCTAGACTGTGGAATAGTGTGCAACACAAATAAAGGGTAGGAGAGGAACAGAAAGCCTAGGACTCTTCCAGCCATTTCTGCCAGACAGAAGCTGTGGAACTTCTGGGTCCTTATTGCTAAGTGACATTTCAGATCTAATTACTAAGACACAGTTTTATGAGACAAGCAGGGAAATTTGAAAGCTAATTAAATATCTGAAGATATGTAAATGATTACTCATCCATGATAGTAACTGGTTTGTGATCTAGTCAGGAGAGACTGGGCTAACGATGCGGAGCTCTCGGCCAGGCAGCACCTTGCTAAGGTGTGGACAACGAGAGAACTTAGACTAGTCCTAACATGCACACACATAAGAAGCAAAGCCTTCTGTGGGTTCTGAGACAGGCTCTCTCTATGCAGTCCGGAAACTCACTGTATAGACCACTCAGGCCTCCAGCTCATAGACATCCTCCTGCCTTTTCCTACCACACCTGGCACACTTCCTATTTTCTAGAACTAAGCTGAAGGCGTCTATTGCACAATGATGCAGAATGTTTATGACAATGCAACGCAGATCTTAATTATTCTTACAACAAAAATATGTATGAAGGTAGTACATATGCTAATTAGCTCTACTTAGCCATTCTATGATATACATGTATTTCAAATTACCATGCTGCACACAACACATGCATACATTTTTTTTCAATTAAAAATTTGTGTACTCTGAACCTGATAGAAGAGAAAGTGGGAAGTACCCTACAACACATGGGCACAGGAGACCACTTCCTACGTATAACCCCAGCAGCACAGACATTAAGGGCCTCATTGAATAAATGGGACCTCCTGAGACTGAGAAGCTTCTGTAAAGCAAAGGACACTGTCACTAAGACAAAAAGGCAACCTACTGACTGGGAGAAGATCTTCACCAACCTCGCAACAGACTGATCTCCAAAATATATAAAGAACTCAAGAAACTAGACCATAAATGGCTAATCAACCCAACTATAAAAATGGGGCACTGAGCTGAACAGAGAATTCTCAGCAGAAGAAGTTCAAATGGCCAAAAGACACCTAAGGTCATGCTCAACTTCCTTAGAGATCAGGGGAATGCAAATCAAAACAACTTTAAGATACTATCTTACACCTGTCAGAATGGCTAAAATCAAAAACATCAATGATAGCCTTTGTTGGAGAGGTTGTGGAGAAAGGGGTACACTCATCCATTGCTGGTGGGAATGCAAACTTGTGCAACCACTCTGGAAAGCAGTGTGGCAGTTTCTCAGGAAATTCAGGATCAACCTACCCCTGGACCCAGCAATACCACTCTTGGGAATATACCCAAGAGAGGCCCTATCATACAACAAAAGTATGTGCTCAACTATGTTCATAGCAGCATTGTTTGTAATAGCCAGAACCTGGAAACAACCTAGATGCCCTTCAATGGAAAAATGGATGAAGAAAGTATGGAATATATACATATTAGAGTACTACTCAGCAGTAAAAAACAAGGACTTCTTGAATTTTGCATACAAATGGATGGAAATAGAAAACACTATCCTTAGTGAGGTAAGCCTAGAAAACACTATCCTTAGTGAGGTAAGCCAGACCCAAAAAGAGGAACATGGGATGTACTCACTCATATTTGGTTTCTAGCCATAAATAAAAGACATTGAGCTGATAATTCACCATTCTAGAGAAGCTAAATAAGAAGGTGAAGCCAAAGAAAAACATTTAGGCATCCTCCTGAATATTAACCTTCATCAGGAGATGAAAGGAGACAGAGACAGAGACCCACATTGGAGCACCAGACTGAAATCTCACGGTCCAAATCAGGAGCAGAAGGAGAGAGAGCATGAGCAAGGAACTCAGAACCGCGAGGGGTGCACCCACATATTGGGGATGATCTATCGGGAACTCACCAAGGCCAGCTGGCCTGGGTCTGAAAAAGCCTGGGATAAAACCGGACTTGCTGAATATAGTGGATAATGAGGACTACTGAGAACTCAAGAACAATGGCAATGGATTTTGATCCTACTGCATGTACTGGCTTTGTGGGAGCCTAGGCAGTTTGGATACTCACCTTACTAGACCTGGATGGAGGTGGGTGGTCCTTGGACTTCCCACAGGGCAGGGAACCCTGATTGCTCTTTGGGCTGATGAGGGAGGGGGACTTGATCAGGGGAGGGGGAGGGAAATGGGAGGCGGTGGCGGAGAGGAGGCAGAAATCTTTAATAAATAAATAAATTAAAAAGAAAAAAATTTGTGTACTATTTAAAATACATGAATACAGCTATACATATGTATTCTTTTTACAGTTTAAAAGTTATTGATTTAAAGACTGGAACAAACTTCAAGAGACTGATTACAAATCACATATCATCATGTATGGTTGATAGAAAAGACAAACAAGACCTTCAGAAAGACATGAAAAAAATGTGTCCTGAAAAATAAACAATAAAGATAATATATCCTAAAGTTTAGCTTTAAAGTTATAGGAAATGAGATGAAATTTAGGTGAAATAAAGACATATGCATAATATTAATGATAGATATGCAGGATTCAAAACAATATTTTCTACACTTCTTGGCATGCTTAAATTTTTCTGCAATATTTTTAAAACTATAATTACCCACCTGAAAAATTAGTCTTTATTTTTATTTTTTCACAGCCTAGATGAAGAACAGCACTTCCTTGGCTACCTGCCATTCAGTGCATTCCAGCAGAGCTGCAGATTGCTGCTGCCCTAGAAAACCGCTCTTACAGCCCACAACAAGCATCTGTCCAGAACAGGCTAGAATGAGCGCAAGTACATTTTCACCATAAGGTCCTTAAAATGCGCAAGCTGAGACACAGCCTGTGTGTTTCTAACTCTGGTAAAGCACCTCCGGGCTACAGAGCATCTCAGCAGGAGGGGTAAGATAAAGGGATGGGCCAGTAGGACCCCTGAGCCTCAGCCCTGCTTCCAAAGAGTAGCTTCTCCACTACCTTCTCAGCCTAGCATAGCAATGGTGACCTCACCACGGTATGACGTCACAGTTTTCCTACAGGAATTCCTATCAATAAAAAGCCAACCTGGGCTTATGACGAACTGTCATGAGCTTGAGGCTCATCCCACCTTCTGCTTCTTCCTAACACACTCAAAGTGACCCCGTGGCCTGACAGCTTGTTCCTAGGGTAAATTTTAAGATCTGAACCCTTGGGAGTAGTCCCATCAGGCAAGCTGGCACCCATCTTTGTGGTGCAGTCTCAGAATGTAACTCTGGGGCTGAATTCCCTGTGGTCTGGCCAGTCTGGGGAGTTTACATTCACTGATTCAGCTGCCTCCATCCAGTTTGCCAGTCTGTCCCAGGTGTTCGATGTGCACTGGCCTTCAAGAACAGGTACTTGACTGACAATATTCAGCCTACATCACAGCACAGTGGTACTCTCGCCCAACCTCCACATTGTTGAATTGTTATAGCAGGTTCTTCCTCAGGACTCTCTAGGGTGGGCTGCTGAAACATGCTTATGTTCAGCTGGTTATAGGATGCCCCATGCCCAGACTGCTGGAGACTCTTCACTGTTCTCCCTCCTTACTCCCTAACCCTCCACCTTCCAGGCAAAACGAGCAGAGACTCAAGCGCCTTTCCTACTGTTCCCTGCTGTCCCTAGACTCTTCTACAAACCTGACACGTTCTGGGCAAAGTTCTTGCTCTTTCACTGAAGGCTCCGGTGATGAGATAGGATATGAACTAAATACTTCACATTTTCTCAACATATTTGTACTTTCTGGCTCACTGCATGCTGGTCCTGCACACCAGAGCAGTGGGGTGCACACTGGTCCTGGACACCAGAGCAGTGGTGTGCACGCTGGTCCTGCACACCAGAGCAGTGGTGTGCTCACTGGTCCTGCACACCAGAGCAGTG
>NC_022020.1:6758957-6768938 GCF_000317375.1 Microtus ochrogaster
TGCTCACTGGTCCTGCACACCAGAGCAGTGCCGTGCAAGCTGGTCCTGCACACCAGAGCAGTGGTGTGCTCACTGGTCCTGCACACCAGAGCAGTCCTGCACACCAGAGCAGTGGTGTGCTTACTGGTCCTGCACACCAGAGCAGTGGCATGCACGCTAGTCCTGGACACCAGAGCAGTGCCGTGCACACTGGTCCTGGACAATGCCTGAGACAATTGTGGTCAGAATCATAGTGTTACACAATCTACAATAAAAACACACAAGACTTCTGTAGAAATTAACCATTAGCATCTCCTTACCAAAAACAAAACAAAACAAGATATCTCACTTGTTAGTAATTTTACAAACTATGTCTCTATACAAACATCAACCGACAGTCTACCACTCTGTGATCTTGTCGGTGTCTGTTACATCTTGTCATTGCGGATTATCTCTAGCACCAGCCCATCAGGAGAATAAAACCAAACTAATGTTATTGGAGCATGTAAAGTGGATGTGTTCAGCAAATCCTGGCCTTAGTAACAGCCTTTGTTTAAATTTAACTAGACTGTGACAGCAGGCTCGCACCATTACTATTCCCTCTCAAAACCAACAAGATCAAATGACGAGGAACCAAAATAGCACTGGGAGGCAGAGTCATAAAAGATGAAAACGGAACAGAGCATCAGTTTCAATGGGTGCTTCTGAGAGCCTTACTTCAAGCGAAGGATCTAGACATTCCCTGAGAGATCAGCTGCAGAAGGACACCAAGCCTGTGCTCTGGTCCTACACCTACAGCAGACATTAGACAGTACTTCAGTTAATTCTGCCTCGGAGGTGGCACACCGAGCAACACAAACACCCATACTGGGGAGGAGGCAGAAAAAGCACTCCTTTTCATGACCTTAAGCCATGTGCCAGTGACTACTGATGACATCCAAGGCTACCATACCTGTGCTTTTTGATGCCATTGGAGAGCGCGTCTCCCCCACCACAGTCTTTTCCTTCGGACATTCTGTGCTTCCCACTGCTCACGGGCACTTCGTTCTCTTCAAAGGAGTGTGCTGTCACAGCTTCCACGCAAGTCAGGGACCCCTCGGACTCGGAACCTGTGGCAGAACAGGCTCATGGTGAACATACTGAACTTGGTACAGGCTTCACTAACGATGGAGATCTCCCTCAAAGCCTTGGGCTGTGAAACTCAAGCTTTGCCCTTTCACAATCCATTCGTAAACACCTCCTCAGGGATTTCAGAGAACCCGCTCCCACAGCGACGCAGAGGGATTTATGTGACAGATGCACACTTATATAAAGTTACAATTAAACTGATTTTATATACTTAGAGGTAGCCAAAGATTGCTTCTAGTCTCTTCCTTCTCAAGGCATCTTAACTATAGGTTAGCCCCAAAAAGTTCAATTTTAAAAACTCATGTATAATGGAAGATCTACAGTGCTATCCTTAGAAGTTTAAGTCACATCACTGCAGTAACAAAAGGAAAGGAAATTTAAAAGCACATAGAACAACACAGAACTGCCCCGTTCTTGGCATCCTTCCATCAGTGACCGGGCAAGTGCTCTAGAGTGGGAATGCCACATTCCCAGTTGCCTGTGTATTCAGAATGGAGCCATCTGCTTGCTGGGGACCAAGATGATGATTCACTCCTGTACCATGCATGCAACTGCCCAGACTTTCCAGTCCGCTTTTCCTCTGGGCATCTCTAGAATGCTTTGGGGAAGGTAGGGCATGGCTCTGGATTATCAACATTGTTAACCTCCTGCTTGGGGGCAGCGTCTTAGTTTCTGAACACCAGTTTTCTGACTCCTTATTTAATAGTTTGTTTCAGCTCAAAGCAGTAGGCACTCACTCTCCAGGACATTTCTGTCCATGAGGTCTCTGTCTCTGATAAAGCACTATTCAGGACTGTCTACAACTTCCCACCTGACTCTACTCACTTGTGCCCCCTCAGAAACTCTCCTCACAAGGCTGCCACACCTGCTCGGTGTGTGTTAGAGCTGAACGCCCATCTTCTACAAATATACTGTAGCTCAACTCAGAAGCAAGTGGTTTAGGCTTGCTTTCTTCCTAGCACTCAGCACCTTCCTGCATGCTAGTACCTAGCTCAACGCATGGAGTCTCACTGTCATCCCATCAGGCTGATGCGGAAAGAAGCAAGGCTGGCCACAGTCCTAGGTGTATCACTGCTGCTTACACCAGCAGGCCACCTTGAGTCCCAACTGGGAGAAGGCCACAGCTCCGTTCCCTCCACTCCTCACAACAAAGACACTAGTAGTCCTCCTCCACCTGTTTGGCTTGTCACAGTTTTAGCTCCTTGAGGTCAACTTTGGCTCAACAACTACACAGAATATTCCAGAAACTACTTGTAAGCAATAAATTGTGCATAGCAATATGATAATATTTCATACCACTGCCTTGCCCTGAGTATATGATGGTAAATGTTATAACTGAAAGCACCGAGCCAAGGAGCTACAGGACCACACATGCATCAAAACAGGAAACAGATTGCAGAGAATAGGGTCATGCCTGCATCTTGTAATTCGTTCATATGTAAACTATGAAGAATTTCAAACGGTAAGCAACTTTGTCTTAGAATGATTTGAAACGCATTTTTAGTTTGTAATTTATATGTCGAAAGCAAAAAAGCAATCAAACAAATAAACTGGATTTATTCTGAAACATTGCTATACATAGGAAATTATGTTTGAAATTTAAGAGACACAAGTGACAGGAAGGGACTTGTCTACTTAAAAAGCTTTTTCTATTTTTTTTTAACTAAAAAGGAGACAGTAAACAGTAAACAAGAGATAGCAGGAGCTTCTATGAGCAAAGATAGTCTTTCTCCAAACAAGATCCCAATGTGGTAAATACACAGGCTGAAGCCCCACCCTCCTTAAGTGTACTAGTCATTTTAGGAACATGGACATGGGGCCACCGCGTTCATCCCAGGGACACACAATGAGATGTCACAGCAGATCCGTGTCCTCTCTGGCTAGTGGCACCTGCATCCCTTTTCCTTGTCATCTCCCTGTTCCTACCCCTCCTTCTCCCCACCCTTATCCATTTATACCTTGCTCTTTAATTCCTCTCTATCTGGCCTATCGCTAGAAAGCTCTGACAAAGGTTACTAATTACCTCTATTCTGCAGAGTCCAACATTTTTTAATCCTAATTGTGACTCATCTGTCATCTATGGCACTGCTCAATTCATTCCTGCCTTTGTAGGAGCCATGGGCAAGGCAGGCACATGAGATTCCCAGACAGTAGTGTGCGCAATAGATGTGCTCAGTAAACTGTTCCTGGTATCAAGGTAGAAGTCAGAATGGGGGCCGTGGTCACCAGCAACAATCCACTTCAGGGAGAACAGTGTCAGCCCTTTGCTGACTGTTGAGTACACTGACAAGAACAGGGAGAAGGACAACAGAGTCACCACATAGGAACTGTCCCAGGCAAACAGTGACAGAATGAGCCAGTGTGGGAGCAGCAAGATGCAGGAAGGAGTGTGCATCGTGTACCTACTGCATAGGATAAGAAGGGAGAAAAAAGGCACCAAAAGCCAGCAAAGGGCAAATAAGATAAAAACAAATCAAGGGATGACACCTTTCTGTTTTATATTGAAAGTAACTAAACTTTTGTTTTCAGGCAACTGCTTTTTACTACGTGGTTATGATGAGCCATGCAGTTGATCATGCGGGAAGAGAGGACGCTCAGCATCCTTGGCAAGTGCAGAACCTCATGACAGGCAGTGCAGTGTGACACGGACCATTTTCATTGCAACAGGGACCTGTCCTGCAAGGAGCACACCTTTAGCATCAAACACATCAATCCATTCCCAGAGCATGGCTGTTTCAAAAGGAGAGCCATGATGGCACTATTTATATTCAGACACATTTATCCAGATCAGATGCAAAGTCCTTCATTATTCACGTTTCCTACCTTCCCACTGTGGTTTCCCCACATCAGCAACAAAGTTGTAGCTGGTGTGGAGGCTTAACAATCCTCATCAGAGCCTAGCCACATGGGTGATCTTCAGGTCTCCTGGTAAAGCTCGTCAGTGCCTCTTTGGTGATCATTCAACCCCATAACCTTGCTGTGGGATAATGCTCTGTACACTGTAAAGATTGTCACTCATACTGGCAGGCAGGAAGTATAGGCAGGGTGACCAGACTAGGAGAATATTGGGAACAGTAAATGCAGAGACGCAGTCCCAAGCCAGATATAGAGGAAGCAAAATGAGAATGCCTTACTGAGAGAAGGTACCAAGCCACGTGGCTAAACATAGATAAAAATTATGGGCTAATTTAAGTTGTAAGAGCTAGTTAGTAGTAAGTCGAAGCAATAGGCCAAACAGTTTATAATTAAAAATATAAGCCTCTGTGTGTTTCTTTGAAACTGAACAGCTATGGCACCGGGCAGAAAAGAAATTTCCACCAACATAATCTCTTCAATTCTGTTCCATTGTAAGTTGCCAATAGGCCAGGTCTTACAACTCGACTATCAGCTGTTACTGGGCAATATATCCCTGCTTATGAAGAAAACACAGTATTGGAGAGGACAGTGTTTCATGTCTCCATGTGCTGACTACTTGTTCCACAGTATTTAAAGTCACAGAACTCATAAAAACAAAAATAAAGACAAAAAACAAGAATCAGCTTGGGAGATGCAGTAGTTTTGAAGTAGACGTTGTTACAGTTTGTATATCACATATTCTTGTAGAAAAGGGTTAAATATTAAAAGCTTTCTCCCCACCTTCAAACTACCTAAAGGTAGAGGCAGGATCTAGTGGGAGGTCTTGTGGTCTCAGGTCTGGTGAAGAATGAGAGCGGCCCCCATATATTTCATGCTTGGTCTCCAGTTACTGAGCTGACTGGAAGGATTAGGAGGTGTGGCCTAGCTGGAGGCTTGTCAGTGGGGGTGGGGTTTGATATTTCAAAAACCTATGCCAGGCCCAATGTCTCTCTTCCTCTCTCCTCTCTCCCCTCTCCCCTCTGTGTGTGTCTCTCTCTCTCTCTCCCCCTTCCCCCCCGCTGCTTGTGAATCTAATTGGCTTTCTCAGTTACTTCTCGAGTCCGTACCTGCCTGCATGCCCCCCTACTCCTGCCATGTTGGTCATGGACTTACCTCTGAAACTGTAAGGAAGCCCAGTTACATGCTTCCTTTGTAAGAGTTGCCCTGGTCATGGTGTCTTAACAGCGACAGAACAGTGGCTAAGACACGGGCTGTACCAGCAAAGGAGACATTCCTCATCAGCAGGTGAGCAGTGCAGCTGGGTATGCTTGCACATGGTGTGCTGCTACAGGCCTACGTACTGTGGCCAGCTGACAATGGGCTGAACCTCCAGAACTGTGAGCCAGAATAAACCTACTGCTTCTAGTAATTACCTCCGGCATTTGTCAGTGATGAGAAGCTGACAGAATCAGACAGGAAAGGGGACACACAGCAATACCAATGAACCAAATCCCACCGTACAGCGTATTTAAAAATGCATGATAAACTTTGTGCTTTTAAATTTTATAGTACCAATAACAAAAACAAACAAAAGACAAACAAACAAAAACCCACAAAAATGCAGCTCTAAATAAAAACTTGATAAGGCCTTACACATTTGATACATGAACTCAATTCTGGCCTGCTCAGCTCCGATTTCAATACCTCCATCAAAGGATCACCATATGGGAACATAATTATTTCCACTGATTTTTCTGCTAACATTTTAAAATGTAATTACAAAAACTGATTTTAATATTTAGCTAGATCCACAGCATATCAAACAGTCATTTACCTTTCTCCTGGAGTTTCCCTATGATTAGAATAAGCAAATGGGTTCAAAAATTTAAGATGCTACCCCATCCTTGAAAACAGGGTAAGGGAAGGGCTCTGAAACTTCTGGCATCACTCCCTGATCTGTCTCAGGACAACTAGGACTATCCACAGAGCCCAAAGACAGGAAAGGGGATCTGGTACAGTTCTATTTGTGAGTCTATCCTACCTAGTTCCTAAAGGAGTCAGCTGAGTTGTCATGGCTGCTGTAATGTACAGAAAAAGCACTGAACGAAGCTCTACAGAGAAACATTAGGGCCAACACAACACAACAGCTGAGACAATACAAACCCTCTAAAGTTGTTTTCAATGTGGTAAGTACTCATATAAAACTCAGAATTATTCTCCACACATTTCAGATTGAATGTGGCATGGTGGCTTGGATATGAAGTATACTCCTCTCTTGTGGACTAATGACCATGTGCAGAGGTGCCCTTCAGAGAAGTGACTGGACAAAAGGGCTCTACCTAGGTCAGTGTTTCTCAACCTTCCTCAAGCTGCGATCCTTTAACACAGTTCCTCGTGGTGCAGTGACCCCCCCAACCATAAAATTATATTCACTGCTACTTCATAACTGTAATTTTGCTACTGTTTCAATCATAATGTAAATATTTCAAAGGGATTGAGACCCACAGGTTGAGAACCTAAGCAGTGGTGGTGGGAACTGTAAACAGTGGGGTCTGACTGGAGAAAGTGGGTCACTAGGGATGTGCCTTCAAAGATTATATTTTATTTGTGGTGCCTGCCCAGCCCTCGCCCACTTCCCAGCCAATCTGGGGTAAGCGGCTCCTCCGCCACCTTCCCTTGATGTTCTGCCTCGCTGCAGGTCTACTAAACTTAAGGCTAGGAGTGCAAAGGGACCTTTTCTCCTGCCGTGTCGCAGTGACAAAGTGTGACTAACACAGTCCCCTTCCTAAAAAACAGGGGCTAGGCCTGGGACTGGGATAGTGAGGCTCCAACATCACTCCAGAATTCAGACAACCCTTGCCTTTGCCTTTCGGAGCCTAGGCATGTTCCAGGTGTTGACTAATTAATCCTTCCTACCATTTAAAGTCTGGAAGAACAGGTCAGAGTTCACAATCTAACCCTGCCAGGAATTCTCCTGGGCGGTCCCGATGAATGCTCTACAATGCCCTTTGAAGAGCAGCCCAAGAACAAACAAGCACATCACAGAAGACTTAGAAGAACCGTGGACAGTGTCCAAATCACACTTCCTCCTCTTACTTAAGGTTACAGGCTCAGTTTTAAGCTTTTGTTATTTATAATTAGCCATGAACTAGAACTTTTTTGTTGTTGTTGGGTTTTTTTTTTTTTTTGGCTTTTCCAGACAGGATTTCTCTGTATAGCTTTGGTGCCTGTCCTGGAACTAGTTCTTGTAGACCAGGCTGGCCTCGAACTCAAAGAGATCCTCCTCCCTCTGCCTCCTGAGTTCTGGGATTAAAGGTGTGCGCCACCACCATGCAGCTAGAACTGTTCTTAAAATGTCTAGAATAACCCAAAGTGCAGCTTTCAATGTCAGTGCCACAATCCTATTTAGTAATAGATACAGCCATATAAAACTCAAAAATACAGTAATGAGTGAGCAGAACAAAGAAATAAAATTGACAAAATAATATTTCAAATAAATTACGAACTGAAAATAAAATGATTTCAGAGATGGCTGCCAAGAGACTGCTATAGTAATTTGCAGGGAGCTAACAAAAGCATGGACAGAATTTTGGCCATGCACGGGGGTCACAGGCATTCTAGACATCCTCCCCAGAGGAGGTCTGAGGTCAATACAGCCACACTGTATGGTGGTGCTTGTGACAGCTTTTCAAAAAAGCAACTGCCTGGTCCTTAAAGAATCATCTAGCACTCTTTTCAATGTGCAACCTTTACGTGTAGTTGAAGAATGACAACATCCAGGTTTGGGGAAACCTTAATGCACCCGAGTACTAAATCTCAAGTTTCTCAATTAGTCCTGATTGACAGCTTTTTTCAAAATTATTTTCAGGAAGGTGAGAGATGCACTGAAGCCCAATTACACAGTAATTGTACTTTGAAAGTGAGTTTCATGTGACCAGCAGATCAGCCTGCCACACACTCATTTTAGATACAGTTTGATGGGATTAATGAGGTACAGCTGATGCCCTCCAAGTATCTACCACTCACTATAGACATAAACAACATGTTTGAGAAGATGGGGAAGTCAGGGCCAGCTTCTGAGAAAACACGACAAATCAGCTGGAGTGGGAAGGACGAAGACAGCGACTTCAAGGCGAGGTAGAACACTGGGCGTTGGTGCTAAAGTGTGTGACCAAGACAGCACGGCACAGCCAGAGAGGAGGGCAGTCACAGGAAAAGACAGGGTCCTCAGAGAATGGTGCTGCACTGGGTCAGGTCACAGAGTTTGGATTTGGACTCACACTGGCAGGAGTTGTGGATCACACTGCTGGCTGGTTGGAGGTCGCAGTCTGCCACAGCCTGGCAGCTTTCTCTACGCTTGCCAATATGGAAACTCCCTCCCTCCCCAGCAAGGCTTCCTGCTGTCTACCTGTCCTTATCTGGAGAATGTCGCTAGGCCTGGAGGACTGACCTTATCTAAAACTGTCTCTAGACCAGATGCCTGATTCGTCTTCAGCGTGCCCCTTGGCACAGATCCCTGCTGGGAAGACTTGAGCTAGGAGCTCTGCCATAGGACCAAGCCTTGCGACAGGAGCACGTCACTTAGTACAAATTAGGGTGTGTCCCCAGTCTCCCCAATCCTATATATTCCTTATATTCTGGAATAAAATCGAGCTGACTCACTGAAATCCATCTCTCAGAAAGCCGTCTCCATCTGTGCGTATGGCCGCATACAAAACTTCTGTTGTACTTTCTGCTCTTTCCCCTCTTGGACTGAGGGCCAACAGGCTGAACAGGGAAACAGAACCCCCAGAGATGGCGCCTGAACAGGGAGATACCTTCCATAGCTGCTTCCAGCTGAACTGAGGAATAGGCTGTCAAAGCCCAGGAAAGCTGAAAGGCTTAGTCAAAGGCTTGTTTATCAGAAGCGTCTGATTAACTATTCCAGGTGAAGGGGCAGGGAGCATTTACATCAGCTGGACTGGTTCGTATTAACCTTTAGTAAGTCCAGAACTCAGTAGCTTCTAATTTGTAGATGTTTCATGGATGGTAATCATTAGCCTGGTGGAAATCTGTTAAGATATAGACAGGGCAGAAGTAAAAGTTTAGGAGCTTAAGAAAAAAGAAAAATCTTACATTTGGAACCCTTTTTGTATGATTTGTTGACAAGTGGATCCAAACTTGATTACTTTGATTTCTTGAAGCTTATACAAATTTTAGTTTACCAAAGGAGATACAAGTTTTAGCTATATTAGCATTACCACTGTTTAAAATGCACACTGTAGAAAAGACAGGTAATTGGTGTCTGTAAAACAGCTGGAACAGATTTTCACCTGGGGGTCACAGCAAAGGTTAGGAAGAAAGGTCAGAGCAGGGTTGTAGGTGGGGCAGAGAAAGGAAACAGAGGTCTTGTGGGCTGTGTGAATCTGCACTCAGGACTGCGGCTGCAGGGGCTAGAAGACAAGCTATCGTATCTCCTATGCTTTGGTCTCTCCTAGCTTGCCAACAAGCCTACTGATTAGAAAGACTGGATCTTTCTTATCTGGGTATATTTATTCCTAACCAGGCATCTGAGATACCAAGCATTCAAAATATATTTGACTAACAAAATCCTCTCAATGCCTAGGAAGCACAAAATGCACAATAAATCCCAATGTAGACACTGATTTAGTCAATAATAGAAAACCACATACACACACAAACGAACTCGGCCCAGTGGTATATGCCTATAATCTTAGCACTCAGAAGACTGAAAGAGAAGGATGAGTTTGAGTCCACCATGGGCTACATAGTGAGCTAAGATGAACCTCGACTATGGAAGGGGAAAAAATCCACAAAGTCGACCCAAAACTTAAAGGATAAACTGCATTCACCAGGATGTACGTATAACATATGCCCAGCTTGAGTAAGCAGATAGGTAATTTTAAATGCCACAAGGACAACCAGAGCACTTCCACTACTGACACTCCACAGTGCTGCACATATACACAGAGGAGCTGGAGTAACAATCACGTGCTCTCCACAGTGCTGCACATATACACAGAGGAGCTGGAGTAACAA
>NC_022020.1:6769248-6770454 GCF_000317375.1 Microtus ochrogaster
TGCTGCACATATACACAGAGGAGGCTTGGTAATGGTCAAACCAAGAAGTCATAGTGTTAAGGAGATAAGAAAAAAAAGTGTTATAAAAATGCAAATAAGGCAGCATTTAGCTTATTAAGCAGAGATATGACATGTAAAGAGGTGGCTGAGATCACCAAACACCAACAGGCCCAGAGAACAGGAAAACAACACAGATGATGGTCAGATAAATGCACAGCTATTAAAAGTCAAGCTGCAGAAGGAAAAAGTTAGAGAGTGGGAATGGAAGCAGAGAGTAGCGAACAGTGTCTTACTAAATGCTCACAGTGCACCTTCCAGCTTTTCCAACAGCATTCATAACGCTGCTCCAATCCTGTATCTGCTATATGTAAACCGGTATCAGCTACCACCTGCTGCACCTGCTGGGTTCAATCATTTGACACATGTCACAACTCTTCTTTGTCACTGACTCTACATGTCAAACAAGTTATTTCCATCTTGATTTTTGAATTCTGATTTATAAAAGGTATGATTTATCAAAACCTTGCACTTAAGACTGCTAAAAATGTTAAAACTAGCTTCCGTTAAATGACATAATCCACATGATTGGATTTCAGGTACAGTTCATGGGCATTCAACTGAAACAGTAGTAAGAGAAAAGTCTGACAAGAAAGCCTTTCTTGAGCAACTAATCTTTGCATGTTTCTAAAAACGAGAGTAAACATGAGAATCATCCTGAGCTCACTAGAGTCAAAAGGCAGGGACTTCTCTGTTAACACTGAACAATAAAATGGCATTAAATGACTGAAAAATAATCCCCCAGCAGATCACTTTAGACTTAAAGTCTACAACTTGATTTCTCCCCAAGCTGCTGCTGCTTCCTGCTCTGGGGTCCCATGGTGCTGCCTGACAGTTACTTAAGCACAAGTCTAATTTCTGGGCCCATCTCATTCTTTGCCCCTCTGCCACCACCCATCCCCCACCAGCACAGAATCGCAGCAGTGAATGGGATGTATGAAGTCAGCAAGCGCTAATAACCTCAGTCTTCTGCTGACACTCAATACATTCATAAGGCAGGCTGGTCGGTGTCCAGTCACCGAGCTTTTAGAAAGTGTGGCTGCTGTGCATCTCCAAGTGCCAGGTACCGTGCAATACACGGCTCCAGAAGAGGGGTCTACTCTGGAGAAGTGCCAGGTACCGTGCAATACACGGCTCCAGAAGAGGGGT
>NC_022020.1:6770554-6773703 GCF_000317375.1 Microtus ochrogaster
GGCTCCAGAAGAGGGGTCTACTCTGGAGAAGTGCCAGGTACCGTGCAATACACGGCTCCAGAAGAGGGGTCTACTCTGGAGAAGGGATGTCTGAAAGCCATGGACTCTGGAAGAAAAGAAAACAGCTTAAAGCAAACGGTGAAATTGAGAAGTAGAAATACATAGAAGGAACCACTTATATTTTTTAAAACTTATTTCGACAACTCTATTTGCTGGTAGAATGAAGCTTTTTCACAGAACTAACTAGCATTTGGCTCTTGTTAAATCTCTTTGTTTGAAACATGCAGCAAATGCTTGGAGTTTTCCCCCATAATATGTCCACTAAGCACAGTTGGGATTTCACTGGATATAGTCATTTCATTCTACATACACAGACATGCACACACCCAGTGAACACAAAACGTGATGCCTCATTAGATTTTTCTCCTTTTAAATCATCTAACTCAAGTGAATTTAATAAAATTGTAAGGAAAAAAATCTGTCCACTTTATGTAATTGTGTAAAATATTTAGTCACTAAGCATACTGGAAAAGTAATTTTCTCAAGAGATCCCACATGGTTGGGAAAATTATTACAAGTCACCGCTGGCTCTGTGCCATAATGGATGTTGCCCACCATGGTAGTAAATTTCCATTGGCTCTGTGTATCTGGAAATGCTCAAGGGGACACAAGGGAAATGTGAAATCCCATCCAGTCAAATCAAAGAACCCTTTTACTTTTAAAAGAGGGTGACAAAAGGGTCAAGAGAAAGCAAACTTTAAAGTAAAAGCTAGTAATGGCCAGGTAATGGAGGCACATGCAACTCGAGTTCAAAGCCAGCCTGGCTTTACAGAGCAAGTTCCAGGACAGCCAAGGGACACTAAGAGAAACCCTGCCTCAAAATAAATTAATTTTAAAAATGAAACAAAAAACAAAACAAATAAACAAACAAAATGGGGGAAAAAAGCTAGTAATGTCCCATGAGTAAAGTACTTGCTACACAATAATGAAAACTACACTTAGATCCCCACACCCACATAAAAGCCAGGCATAGCTGCATCTGTCTCTGACCCCAGGACCGAGCAGGCAGATACAAGTGGATCTCAGCTACTTGCTGGCAGCCAGCCAGGCTGAAATGCACAGCTCAGTCCAGTGAAAGCCCCTGCCTTAAAAATTAGACAAAACAAATGACCTATTTGAAAAGTGGGTCTGGAACCCAAATGGAGTTCTCAAAAAAAAGAAAAATAACAGCTAATTTCTCAAATTTAGTTTTCCTAACCTTTAGCAGTTAGGAAACTTAAAATGGAAACAACTTTGAAATTTCATCTTACCCCTGTCAGAATGCCAAAGATTAGTGGAATAACCTACAACAGGCGATGTGGGGCACGCAGGGGGAAAGGACCCGCATTCACTGTTGGTAGATCACAAACCAGTGCAGCCACTGTGAAATCAGCATGGAGAAGTCTCAGAAAACTAAAAATAAGTCTAGCACATTACCCACCTATTTCACTCCCTGGCATATGCCCAAAGGACTCAATACCCTACTCCACAGATGCTAGCTCAGCCATGCTCATTGCTTCTCTACTCACAAGAATCAGACAATGGAAACAAATGTTCTATAATCAACAAATAGACAACGAACTGTTTTACATCTACACTGTAGTATACTACTTGGAGTTAAAGAAAAATGAAGTCATGACCTTCTCAGGAAACTGGATGGAACTAGGACAGAGCACAGTGAGAAAGTAAATCAGACCAGAAGACAAATGGCCTATGTTCTCTCTTATTGGAGGCTCCAAGTGCCAAATCTTCACATGCAAATACATAGCTTGTAGTAACTACAGAAACCAGGAAATTAAAATGGGGCAATTGCCAGATTAGGAGTTTAAGAACAATAGAGAAGGTAATAGTAGGGTGCAAGTTATCTGATCCAGGGAAACGGGGAACCGGGGGCTCTTAGAGAGGAAGAGGGTGGTAGATAGACATAAAGTGGAGAAAGGAGGAGGGTAAAGGGGAATGGCAGAATACAAGGGATCTAGGAGGGGAAATGGGAAAGGGGGTCTCTTTAGAGGAGGTGGAAGAAAGTAACCATTGTCAGAGGCCGTGGGAATACACAGCAGATGACAACTAGTGTTCAAGTGTCAACCACCAAAGGATTGATTCTCTAATGGAGATTAATCTTGCTCAGGCAAGGTCTGCAGGACCATGGACTCTGGAAACTGTTGCTCACTGTTGCTAAAGCAGCTTGGTGTCTCCCCAATACCTGAATTGTAGTATGTAATTGTGTGTGATGTGTATATGTCATCTCATGGTTACATCTCAATCCTATGGACACATATATCTGTGGGTGGTCAGGAAGGTGACTTTTCATGTAGCTATATAGTTTTGATTATAGAATATATACTGGGACATGCTTCATAACTGGATCTATCTGTCCCACAAGATCTGTGGTCACTCAAAAGCCTGCCTTGTTCTTTTGCTCAGACCAACTGCACAAAATTAGCTCACTTTTACCTTACAGCAAGTTCAAACTAGACTAAAGGAGTTTTGTAAATAGATCCTAAGTCTGGAACTTTGCAGTTATGCCACAAGGTCAGAGTCGCAGATGTGTAATCAGGTTGCTATGCAAACACCCTAGGAAAAACATGCCAGCTTTTTGCTTGCTAAGTCTGTTAACAATAGACCTATGTCTCAAAATCAATAAAACTGTGCACTGTACATGCACACTCTGGTCGCTGTTTTACTCTTGTAACCTTGGACCCTGTGCTGCCATGGCAATGGCTCAGCTCCTATCACTTACCCTAGGACTGTGCTTCTGACCAAGGAGAGGTAACTTCTGTGATTTCTTTATGGCTTCAAGGCTCCTGGGAGAGAGAGATTTTAGGCTGGAGGATGAAAGCTAGAAGAAGCCAGGAGGAATCAGAAAGAGGACAGGAGAATTAGAATAAAAGCAGAAGGATAAAGAGTTTCTTTGGAACAGCATGGTGTGAGAACTCACTCATTCTCAGATAGCCCTTACATAAAGTTCTTTCCACTTGTTGTAGCTTCCAATCTGAACCCTGAAGAGGACCTTGGGGCTGGATCTCAAAGGCTCTCGTTAAAATACAGATGAAGAGCCGGGCGATGGTGGCGCACGCCTTTAATCCCAGCACTCGGGAGGCAGAGGCAGG
>NC_022020.1:6773911-6778482 GCF_000317375.1 Microtus ochrogaster
AGAGAGAGAGAGAGAGAGAGAGAGAGAGAGAGAGAGAGAGAGAGAGAGAGAACCTCTTTTGTGTTGGTCAGGGCTGTCCAAGAGACTCCCAAAGTTATACAGCCTGTTGCTAATTCTCTTGGTTAGCCCTCAAGTTAGAAGGTAAAGCCTGCTGTGAAACAATCTTTTTGAACACTGTGAATATGTATTACTCCCATTGGTTAATAAAGAACTGACTGACCAACAACTAGGCAAGAAAAAAAAAACGGTCAGGTGGAACTTGCAGACAAAAAGAGAGCACTGGGAGAAGAGGATGGAGTAGCCAGAGAGACACAGAAGAAGCAGGAGATGAAGATATCATGCTGAAGAAGGGAACTGCCAAGTGGTAGAGCAAAGATAGAAACATGGGTTAATTTAACTTATACGAGCTAGTCAGAAATCAGCCCAAGCTACTGACTGAGAATCTATAATTAATAAGTCTCTGTGTGGTTATTTCAAAGCTGGCCTAGGTCAAAACTCTGCCTACAAAATCTTTGTTGCTGAAGACACCATGCACTTCAGAAACAGGAACCAGAGATCACTGAGTTAGAACTGTTCTGAAAATCTTCTCCCTTAGTACTAGCTTTCATGGTACTAGAATTTACCATGGAAGCTTCCAAAGGAGGTAAGCAACCAATAGTCCTACCCAGCTATGATGCCTGTGAGTTACATCAATGACCAGCAGGGCACAACAGCACTATGGATACCGTAGTAGTACACATACATTGGCGGTAACTAACAGCTCTCCAACTGCATGTAAGACCTGTTCAAAAAGAGGGAGATATGCTTGGTACTGGAAACTCAGGTAGTCACTCAGTTCTCTTCTATTTTTGGTTGTGAGCCTAGCCTTTAATGGTGGTTGGGCCATCCCTCTAGCCAGGTCTCATAAAGTCATGGTTATTAGAGAAAAATATGAAACATTAATTTACTAAACCAGCATAATCTCTAATAACAATCTTTTAATATTTGTCATTATATACACAGATAAGTATAGTCTTCCCCCCTTAAAAAGGAAATTTCTCTTTGCAAACAGGAAACAATAACCAATCCAAGCACACAGTCATGGAGCCTGGACCCAACGGATATATCTACAAACTATTCCTAGACTGAAAACTCAAAGAACACTGAGGAAGAGGGGGCAGAAAGACTGTAGGAGTCAGGGGATCAGGGAGTTTGCTGAGAGGTTGTGTCTCCTAGTAATATCAGAAGCTACACCTATAACATAACTGCCAAAACATGAGCTGAACAAGTTGACTCCAACGAACAAGTCAAACTGGCTAGAGAAGAGCCTCATAAGCAATGGAGGAGAGCTGGGAACCAGAGAGGTGGCAAAAGTCACTCCAGGAAGTACACAACGACTGGCTGTCCAGTGCCAAATGGTCACCCCTGAAAACACACATGCAGGTAGCATTCATTATATGGGCTAAATAAGTTATATTTAGGAATACTGGTTAAAGAGGAAGGGGGCATGATTAAGCTACCTGGCCTAGAAATTTCAGGGATGGCAAAATGTCCTAGATTTGTTTGGTGAGCCCAGTGTAATCGTGGGATCCTTTCAGAAGAAAGGATCCATGGAATCAGAGACTCGGGCTCTGAAGATGCGGAAGGAGCCTGGAGTCAAGGAGTGCAGGCAGGCCACTATGGCAAAAAACCACTAGAAAGAACACAGCCCAGTTGATGCCTTGATGTGGGGATTTGTTTTGCTTTTTTTCAACACGGGATTTCTTTGTATATCCTTGACTGTCCTGGAACTCACTCTGTAGACCAGGGTGGCCTTATACTCACAGAGTTCTTCCTGTCTCTGCCTCCCAAGTACTGGGATTAAAAGAGTGCAACAACACCACCCAGCTGATGTTAGGACTTTTAAGTGCTGGAACTCTGAATCAATCTTTACTCTTTAATTTTAACTTACATGTATTTTAACATTAGTGAATGAAGCAATAACTAAGCTTCCTTGGGAAAGCGTGGACAGCAGGACAATTAAAGGTTGGCCTACTAAGTGGTCGGGTTTGTTCTTTCCTAACAGAAGTGAAGGAGGAAGTGTGAAGACACTGTGTGTGAAATGACGTCATGACTCAGCAAGAGCTCCTCTGGTCTCCGTGAATTATGCAGTCAGGTCAACAGCAGGGCAGGACTTGACCACAGGTTATCAGGCTTCATTTCAATGCAGCTTTTGCATTGTTCTATGATTCCCTAAATTTGCATCAAGAATTATTAGAGATGCCGCAGATGAACTGCTGTGTTTAAACAGACATAACGAAACTTGAGGGCCATTCAAGGGTTGGCCCTGTCCCTCTTTTGATTTCTTACAGTCAACAGACAATATGCTATTAGCTCGACTAGGACTCAGCCTCAGGAGCCTGCTCGACACAACAAGCCAGAGCAACAGACACAATCCCACCTGACCAAGAAGCAGATGTGGGAGTGCTGTCAAAGGAACTCCAGCTCCTGCTTTCTCCTCCTCCCAGGGGTGACTGCTATTGACATACCCAGAAGCAGAGAGATGGCAGCAGCTGCTAATGTCTCCCCAGAAGAGAATGGTTAAGGAAATCGTACTACATGCACAGAACAAGATTAAGCTACAGCTACAACACTGAAAAGGAGTCCCGAGACACATGGCTAAGTGAAAAACTCATTCAGAATAATCAAATATGTACTTAAAGTCATTTTTTTTGAGCCCTAATGTATATAAGTCTATATACTTGCAAATGCTTGGAAGAAGGCCTGGAAGGGGGCTTTCAAGCCATTACTAACCTCTGAAGAAGGGCCTGGAGAGATGGCTCAGCAGCCAAGAGCATTTAGTACTATTCCAGAGCACTCAAGTTTGGTTCCCAGCACCCATGCTAGGCAGCTCACAACTATCTGTAATCCAGTTCAGGGACTCCAATACCTCTGCTCTCCAAGGCCACCACACACGTGAACACACACACACATGCACGCAGTTATATGTGCCTACAACAATTTCCAACCTCTGAGCTGGGGGATGGTAGCGCACGCCTTTAATCCCAGCACTCGGGAGGCAAAGGCAGGAGGATCTCTGTATGTTCGAAACCAACATGGTCTAAAAAAGCTAGTTCAAGGACAGGCACCAAAGCTACACACAGAAACCCTGTCTCAAAAAAGAAAAACACAAACCCTAAGCTCTGAGGAAAAACCCATGTGTATTTCAGTGTGTCTTTTCTATTGCTGTGATAAACACCATGGCTAAGGCAACTTAAGGAAGAGAGACTATTTGGGCTAATGGTGTGGAGACATGACAACAGGCAGCCAGAGCCAGAAGCTGTAACATCACATCTCCAACATCAACCATGAAGCAGAGAGGGTAAACTAGAAGTCAAGGTTCACCCCACTGACATGCTTCCTCCAGCAAGATCACACACCTTCTAATAATTCTACAGCATCCTAATGCAGTGCCACCAACTGGGAATGCAATGTTGAGATATGTACGCCTATGGGGGCCATTTTTCATTCAAACCACCATACAAGAATCCCTCTGCTGATTTTCCTTTGGGAAGTCGCTCACAGAATCCACAAGTTAATACCAATGGACGGAGCACAGGGTTGAGGTACAAGAAGTATAAGCCACCTGCAGTGTTAACTGCACCACCTTCTTACCTCCTGCAAGAGTAAAACCTTCACTCAAGTTCATTCTGTACTCAGATCCGACATCCTCTTCCCTTCCCAGCATGAGTCGCTACTTTTACACACCCCACATTAAACTGACAGTCCCCACCACTGTCTTTTGATTATCTCACGTCTGACTGTGAAAATACGTTCCTCTGATTTAACTCCCCTGTATTTCTAACAAAGTTTGATCCTGTCTTATGAAGTGAATACTCCTTCGAGTCTAAAACCCTGCAGTTGCTGTCTTCCGTCCCTGTGCTAGCCCCACTGCCACAGCTTCCTTGGCTTAACTTCCTGTTCTCATTCCTGCCCTCTCTCTCACCATGCTTCCTCTCTTCCATTCCCTTCCATAAAACAATGTCTCAGTCTCACGGTCTCTAAATACCTTTCTCTCCCATTCATATTCATCTCAAATCTTCTAATGTCAACTTCTAAGCTCAGAAGTCAGTTAAGTTTGATGGCACATGCCTGTGATCCCAGCTCTTGGGAGCCTGAGGCAGGATGATGAGTTCAAGTCCAGCCTGGCCTACAAAGTACCCCACACATACACAGAATCCAAACTCCTCCACACTATCCACAGCTCTCCCACGTTCATCTCAGGGCTGGAGGCTCTGAGTCCACGCTCATAAGGGATATGTGCTCTGCTGTCGTTGTACACAATTTCTGGGGCACAGTTAAGGACTTCCTTTTTTCTATGCCAGTTACACTCTGGCCTCCAGCATACTAAACGCTAAAGGTCTTTCTGAAGATAGAACCCACTGTCTCTTTCTGTTTCCTTAGAAACAGAAGGTGACAAGAGCTATCACCAGAGGTCACTGAAAAAGGAGCAAATAAAATGTGAGCAGTTTTGAAGATATTCTAATTCTAGCATATTGTACATTTTCAAAATAAAGTCAACTCCATTTTGATTTATTTGAAGTAGCAACTCT
>NC_022020.1:6779919-6788439 GCF_000317375.1 Microtus ochrogaster
AAAAAATTACTTATTTGAAAGGGCATACATGTCATAGTATATCGTGTGGTCAGTGAAAAACTTCCGAGAGCTGGTTCTTGCTTGGCTGCAAGTACTCTCTACCAGGGAAAGCTACCTCACCCACTCAGTGCTGAACTTTTGTCACCAATCTTCCAATTCTTGTCATAACACACACACACACACACACACACACACACACACACACACACTAGCTGGGCTGGGAACGTGGCTTAGTGCCATGTAAACATGAAGATGTGAGTTTGGAAGCTCAGAACCCAAGTAAAGACAGAAGCAGTGGTGAACATACAAGCCTAGTGTTCCTATGGCCAGACAGGAGCAGAAGAGGGCATGTGTGTTGGGGGGGGGTGTCCCCTGGGAACTGCTGGGCAGGTGTAATGGTGAACAACAACCCTGTCTTAAACAAGATGGGAGACAAGAACTAACACCCAAGGCTGTCTTCTGATGACAAACACACACACAGCGGTGCACATATGCCTGCACTCAAATGAACACCTGTGCATGCACATGTGCACACCTGCACACACACACACGTACTACACAAATGAACACCTGTGCGTGCACATGTGCACACCCACATATGTACTACACAAATGAACACCTGTGCATGCACATGTGCACACCCACATATGTACTACACAAATGAACACCTGTGCATGCACATGTGCACACCTGCACACACACATACGTACTACACAGTAGCTAAAGGAGCTACACTGATAAACCACTTTAAGTTTATTCTGGGAAATTCCAGATGACAGTTGCTCTTACAAAGACTCTTGGGTGGTGGACTCCACACTTCCAACAACACAGGAGAAATGAGGCAGGAGTTACCTGACAGCGCATCATAGAACTCGTCCTCACTAAGGATGCTGACAGGCGGGGATCCTTCAACCAGGGATCGCTCTAGTTCATGATGCTCGGTGGCTAAAGTTTCCAGTGCTTCTGACAAAATTTTGTTTTTTTCTTGTTCCTGTTCCAATTTAAAATTCCTTACCTAGAAGAATACAGATATACAAGAGTTCAGAGCGACAGGAAGTACAGAGGATGTGAAAATTACTTGCTTTTGATCTAATTCGACTGCAATATCAGAAACGAAAGCAGTTGAGCTATACACACGCACAGATGAAAGAGCAAAATTACTAAGATGATCTTATTCTTCCCAGGGGGCTTTTTCTCACAACAGTTAGCTAATGAAAATAGACTGCGAACTACCAAACAGATTCAGCTCAAACTCCGAGATGCTAGTGAAAGAAAAGGCATTAGTCAACTTGGAAACTGTATTTTAAAATAATGCATTTCTTCCTCAATACTAATCATAAAATTAAAACAATCACTTCAGCAGAGCTTGGTTTCACATCATCTTAAATGCTAAAATGTCCACAAAACTGGATGGAGTCTCCTAGTTTATTTTCCAAATAGTTGGAATATCAAATAAAGAGAAACAAAAATTTTACTACCTATTTTCAATTCCCTGTTTCTACTTCAATTCTATGTTTTGCCTTTAATTTAGTAGACTAAAAAAAAGTTACAGAAAAGGTAAAGTTTAGTCAGGCATGTCAGCATCTGATGTTAGCACTGCCCCTTGTCTAACAATTCAAGACAACCTGGCCCTCCAAACCTCACAAATCAGCAGGCACAAGGCTTGGTCCTGAGTTTTATTGAATCTTGCATCAAGAACTCTAGAAATACTGCTAACCCTCTCTCTTGCTTAGCACCTTATTTTCGAGCCAGGGCTGCCACCAGTGGGTACCATGTGTCCTCAGGAGTGCTTTCTGTAGTTTCCCCCATTACCTCATAATCTGAGCAGTGTTCAGCTCTTTAAACGTGTATTTCCAATCTACCAGCAGAGTCTATTTCTCAGATACAATCCCCAAACATAAAATGCCCCTTTTAAAGCTAGCTGTGGTTTACATGCCTGCAATCCCAGGATTTGGGATGATGGGGCGGGCATGAGAATGGAGAATTTGGAGCCAGTCTAGGTAGAGTGAGACAAGAAACCAGCACCTCTGTCAAGCAGTGTTTTATAGTGCAGACTCGTGCTTCTGGTGCTGCTGAGACAGGAGCCTGTTCTGACTTCCCCTCCCTCCCAAGCAGACCACAGACTTAGGCCCAGACCCAGGGCCACACAAGCAGCTTGAAGGGCACAGATGAGGCAGCTGCCTCCCAGCTCTCTTTCAGGTCAGACCTCTAGATATGAGAGCTGGGACCGCTTTCACAAGGTCCCCTTGCATCGCTCCCTCTACTGACTAGCCCTTTCACCTCCTGACATTTCTCCCATGCTCCTCTCTAACCTCCAAGGATGAAGCATTTCCCTCTGTTCTGACTCCAGGACCCTGAGTGGCCCTGAGGTCCTTATGGTTGCACTTATCAGGTCTAATGCTCTACTAAGAATAATTCTGGGAACAACTCAAATATAGTTTGGCTTCAAGGCTCACTTCATTGGACAGAATTAAACCTTTATCATCTTGGAAACAGATCCAGTCCTCAGGCACTTCAGTGTTTATCATTAGAGCAATGAGATTATAATTATTAGAGCTGTGATAATGAAATAAAAATAGCAATATATGTATATATATATATATATGTAATCCTAAACAGAGACAAGATAATACACAAAAGCACAAAAACTTTAAGATACATAATTGTAGTTTGTAACAAACTCAAAAACACTTGTAAATAATCTCATAATCAAAATAATGTCTCCAGAGAAGTTTGAAAAGCTTATACTGTGGCTGGAATGTACCTTTAAATATAATAGAAGAATAATTCTTTCCATTTAATAAATGCTTTCATTTGAATGCTAAATTTATATAAATTTTAGTCAAATGACAAAATTGATCAATGCCCTCAAACATTTAATCCTCTCTAGAAAATCTTATTCAAACCACAAGTGAGCCTTTATTCACCGAAAATAAGCTTACTCCCTTCCTGCCACACCTACATCTGTCCTCACTTGTTAGTGAAGACAGTGAGTGGGGGTGGGGAAAACTACTCTCCTTTGTGAACTTGTTCATCTGTCAGTTGATCTGAGAAAGCTCTTATGCCACTGAAGAAGCCTTACCACAAAACTACCTGCAAAAACATACTCTCCCCTACAGTAAGGGAAGTGCATGACAAAGAAACCTCAGCAGCAGGAAAGCTTTCTCCCTGCAAGAAAGCACCTGAGAGAATGCTTAATGGCCAGATTGATACTGTCCAGTGGGCAGAGGAAGTCCAGGCCTTCTACAGTCCTGGCAATTCCAGGTTATCCAGATTAACCCTGCACTGAAAAGTCAGTGTTGAACTTCAGTGGAAAGACTGCAGAGTGCAGGTTTATAAAACAGTCACCTTCTAAAGGCTCTTCTTGAAGGGTTATTGGCTAGCTAAGACCCCATGCTGTAACAGAAACAGCGCCTTCATAAAATTCCACCGTATGACTGATTCCAAGTGTGGATTTGCCAAGTTTATATGTCCTACCAACACGTGCATATGATTGCAAGACTTTTTTTTTTAAATCATTCAAACATTCAAGCTATCGTAACTATCCTATCATTATTAAAGGAACACAGACTTCTCTTCACAGAATTAGTGGACCCCACCATGTGTTTACAATTATGTTAGAAAACTTTAGACTATGATCTGTAAACAAAAACCAATGTGTATCAAGTGAACATACTTAGAGCTATTAGAAAGCAGGACATTCCTACCATCTACCTCACAGGACGCATGTGTGCTGCTCTGTCTGTAGCCCCTTGAAGATTAACACAATTTGAAGAGTCTATCTCCTCAAACCACTTCCATTTTATTCCATTTCCTGCTAGAAGATGAACTCTTCGGGGAATGTTTCCCATAGGAACAGATGCCATCTAGGCAATCCAGGTTTAAAAAAAGCATGTGCTAGCCAGTCTACATACATTTTATCTTCTATTTCCTTCTAGAAAGCACCCTGCTATTTACCTATGTTTTATATGGGGTGGGTGGGGCAGAGATAATAAATCATTTGACAAAGACATCTAATAACTGAAGACTACTGATTAGTATTCATGGAACACCAGGTACAATGACCTGATTGTAAGACTGAGAAATTCTGGCCACACTCTGGTCTCTTTCTCAGTTATTGCAAGTACACCTACAAAAGAAAGAATGTATTAGAGATGGAAATATTCCATAGTACCTAATTTTCTCTCAAAGAAGCAGCTGTTCTGACACACTGCTGTGGTTACAGGCCCGACAACACTCACATTTTTCCGGATATGAGATTCAGGCCACTCCCCGCTACTGCTCTACGGAGGTAGCTGATGAGAAGCCAGGTTGGTCACTCGCAGCTGATGTGAGCTCTCCCACCTATGTCTGACTACACTGTTTGGGTGAAGCAGGACTGCTGAGGTTTGACAGCCTCTGACTGCTTGCACTAGAAATGCAAACCCCTAAACCAAATGTTAGCAGTGAAGGGAAGGGAAGTCTTTAGGTTGTAATTAGGACTAGATGAGACTTTTTCAGGGTGCAGGGTGCGACAGTATTAGTGACTATATAAAAGGAGACTGTAGCTGGCAAAGGGTCACGTGACACTACTGTACATGAACCAGAAGGAAGGTGCTGGCCAGACTCTTAATAAATGACATATACTTAAGACTTCCAACTCCAGAACTGTGGGCAAAATAAAGACTTCATAAATCACCTGGAGAGTGGCACTTAGTTACCACAACTCAAATATAGACTGAGATAAAGATGAAGTGCTCACATGAGTGTAAACTGGTCACTATCACTTCTCACTCTGAGCTCGAGTACTTTGGAGATACGCCCTGATGACCATACTCAGCACACAGCTGCTCTGATTTGTGACTTATTAAGCATCTTTGTATAGAATAAGTTCTAAGATGTCACTGGCTCTAGCTCTTCTTTGCTATCTTGTACCACTTTTTGAAATGAAATGAATGTATTATCCTGCTTAAAAACAGGCTGGGGGAGGTCAAGTAAGATGGAAAACAAAAACCGACTGGGCACTTGCACTGCCAGTGCTGAGGGGCGCTCCTATTCTGGAAGGATTCTGAAGGAGGGACTCAACAATTTGCTGACAGACTGTGATGTCAGAGTAAGGAAGGAAGCAGCATGGCTTCTGCTTTAGAGTTTAGCAAGTACCTGAAACAGGACAGACTGTGGGAAGATAGGCCAGCTGGAACTCAGCCTCACACGTGGTAAATGCAGTGTACCATGAGACAGCCAAGTATAGGAGTGGATCAGCAGACATGAACTCAAATGCTTAAAGAAGGAGGGGGGTTATGACTCTCGAGTTATAATTTAAGTTGTAAGATTAGATAAGATCGCTAAGGCAGAGAGAAAGACAGAAATGAAAGGAAGCCCAGCTGTGTTTTGTAGCCATTAATGAGGTGGGAAAGAGCAGAGGATTGCTAGAGTGATATTATTGAGACCTAATCCATAAGTGTAGCTGTTCTTCACTAAGGGACTAGGCAGATCCCTCAAGAGAAAAGATGGCATGTGTAGGCACAGATTCAGAGAGCTAGGCACATTTAACTTCAAATTTTCTTCTAACTGCTTCTCTTGTCTTGCCCTTGAACAGAAACAATAGGAAACAGATGTGGAGATCAACCAACATTGGCCCCAGCAGATGACATAAAAGAAGCCACTAGTATCTTGATTCCGTGAAGGAAGTATGCCTAGAGGTTCAAAAGAAGAAGGTTCCAGAACTTCATTCACACATGCTGTTAGTCAACTCAACAATGGCTTCCAACACCACTAAAGATGCTCTTTTCTCACAGCCACCATCGCCTTCCTCAGTTTTGTTCAAAAGAAAAGAAAGGGAAATCCCATCAGAATAAGTCTTCCTACCCTCAGGCTCCAGCACTGAGGAAGACTTGACTGACTGACCTGTTCAAAGAAAGAGCTTTGTAGGTGCTGCTATGCAAATCACTGCTGAGGGTAACCTCCAACATTTCTGTCAAGGCACATCTGGGGGAGAGTCTTTTACCGGGGAAATCAGATGCTGCGAAACAGTTGAAAGGTAGGGATAAAGCCATTATTTCATAAAAAAGTAAAATTACTTCTTTCACTGAAGAAAAAGACACCTGGCAAGAACACTGGGGTGTGGGTGTGGCTGTGAGGTGATAATTAGATTTGGAGGGAAAAAATCCCCACTAGGTAGACCCAGAAACTTGTTTTGTTGGAACAACTGAAAAATTATACCTTAAAAATCAAATCAAGGGGGCTGGAGAGATGGCTCAGCCGTTAAGACCACTGCCTGCTCTTCCAAATGTCCTGGGTTCAATTCCCAGCAACCACGTGGTGGCTCACAATAATCTGTAAGGAGATCTGGTGCCTTCTTCTGACCTACAGGATACACGCAGGCGAATAAATTTTTAAAAAAAATTAAATCAAATGCTTGATACACAAGTGTTAAGGAAGTTTGCTTTCTGCCTATCCTTTTTAGATATGGAAGAAAGGATCAAGATTTGGAAGTAAAGAGGTACTTGATTTCACAGATCAGTACCCATAGAATGGCCCCAACAATGGATGTTCCTTTAATGGCTCTCTAGAATATAACATACTTTGATACAAGAATGAGCTCATAAGACCCTGAGCTTAAATGAAAACATAGGCTCACTAACATTGGAAGTGTTACCTAGTATCATGTACATTTTACAACTAAAAGTAGCACTTTCTGGATTACCTTCGTATAAGTACTACATACTTCAGTGCATCATGCCCAAATCATCTAGATGATAGTACAGGTTAAAATGTCAAAAGGCTTCCAACGGATCAGTATGGAAACTGTACAACAGAATGTTAAACCACATGATTATGGATATCTAAAACACTGTAAAACATGCCTCAATTTAACAACAGATTCACACTGCCTATAAAAACAGAATTCCAAAGTTACCTATTCAATAAAGATCCTAGAACATTTTTATTGTTGTTGCTGACTTTGAGTCAAACTGATCTAGATCTCCCTAAGTAGCTGAGAATGACCTTGAATTTCTAATCCACACTGTGTTCAGCATGCATGACCACATCTGGCTTTGGAATTTCCTAAAAATCTATTTTTTAAAATAGCTTCTTCTTAACTCTACACATAGCATTTTCCTGTTAGAAGGAGCTGCAGTTAGTGTTAGGTCATTATATCCTAACAACTGTAGGAGTAGTGTATGGCTAAATGGTTTAAAAAAAATCAAAAACATTTGAGAAAATCACCCTAAATGATCAATAGTTAACCAAATCCAAGAAGATTTCCAGTCCTCCATGTTGCAAATTAACATCCACTCCAATAACAACTGACAGAAATAGAGGATACGGAGTCACTGTTAGTAGGAAAACAAGTGAAGTGGGGAGGGAGAGGGAAGGGAAGGGTTGGTAGAGAGCTAAGCATCTTGAAAAACTGATGTAGGATTCCCCTCTGTATGCTATTTAATAAAGAAGCAGCTTTGGCCTATGGAAGGGCAGAATATAGCTAGGCGAGAAAACTAAACTGAATGCCAAGAGACAGAAAGCAGAGTCAGGTAGACACCACGCAGCCACCTAAAGAGAAATATGCTTGAATATTACCTGTAAGCCACAGTCTTGTAGTGATACACATATAGGTTAATTTAAGATGTAAGAGCTAGTTAAGAATATGCCTGAGCCATTGGCCAAACAGTATTGTTATTAATATAGTTTCTGTGTGATTATTCGGGCCCGGGCGACCATGAAACAAAAGCAGTCTCTCTTTACATAATAGTACCCAAAGTGGGGTTGAACCTATGACCCTGAGATTACGAGTCTCATGCTCTACTGACTCACCTCTGGTCAAAGCACAGATAGTGTCCACAAAGTGCTTAGTCTTAATGGAACATCTGTGTCACACCCTCCCTGTAAGACACAGATAGCATCAAAGAAGAAGAGACAGATTTCAAGAGGCAGAAGTCTGGGAAGACTTGGGTAGACAGTGTCTTCTGGGCATGACAGGTTTGCTGCACACGAGGACTCACAGGAGCTATGGCTGCCTACATGAGATTAAGCCACTCAACATGCTAGCAAGGAAGGGGAAGAAACTCATGAGTTGGGAAGCTATTGATAACCAGTGGTTTCTGGGGAAGGGAATCGATTTTCTTTAAGGGTATGGTCCCAGGTTGGTCAACATTGATTAGTAGATGGTATGGCTCTACACCTGTGCAAATATAAGTGGCACGAATTGAACTCAGTGGGTTATTAAAAAAAAAAAGATATGCAATCTGGGAGAACACTGAGTAGGACACAGATCTGGAGAGACTGGGGGAGAATATAATCAGAACACATTACATACATACATAAAATTCTCAAAGAATAAATTTTAAATTTCTATTTTCAAAGCAGGTAAAATATGGCCTGGGGTGAGGGAAGCAGGTAGTTCAGTTGATCAAGTATCCTCTAGGCAAGAAGAGGACATGAGCTCCAGAGCCAACTGTTAAAAGGTCAGGAACAGTAGTACTCTTGTAATCCCAGGGCTGGGGAGGGGGGTAGTCAGATCTCTGGAGCTCACTGGATAAG
>NC_022020.1:6788953-6790827 GCF_000317375.1 Microtus ochrogaster
AGCACAGCAGCGGTGGGAGTGGGTGCCTTACCTGCTATCTTTGTGGACAGGGGATAACAAACTAGGCAATGTTATAGGCATAGTTAATTGGACTACAGCCAATACCTGCTGGAACCCTTCCGTGAATGCCCTACTAGGGATTACACTGCTGTAAGGAGACACGCTCTCCATACAACAGCCCCTTACTTAACCCAAGTACTGGCAAGTCTATCAGGCAGACATATGCTTAAAGCTGAGGTTCCCCTACAAGCACCTAATGGGTCAGGATGCACGTGTTTCAGGGTTCCTCAGACTTGATGGCCTGGCTCCAGACTGCTGAGTTAGATCTTCTAAGAACACATAACCAGGCTGTGGACCAACAAAGGCTGCTGGGTGCTACCAACACTGATACTCCCCATTCCCTGCCTGAAGACAAACCTCCAGCCAAGAGTCTACTACTCAATCCCTCTGTCAGCTTTGCTACAGGAAGAAGCTCTGGCCAAAAAGACTGCAGGATTTAGCAGAATTTACCAAGTCTACTTAAGGAAGAAAACACAAGAACACAGTATCTGGAACCACCTCTAACACCGAAGCCTCCACGCCAGATCATACTGTCCACCTCCTGATTCTTCAAGGTGAAGGAAAAATACATCTCTAATTCATTTAAGCCAAATGGTTTTGGGTTTGGGGATTCTTATTAAAGGCAAATATAAACATTGGTACATATAATGTGTGTGCACATAACCATTCGTGGAGGCCAGAAGTCATAGACTACCACAGATTAAGTTTGTAATGCTCTGTCTCTTTAAGAGACAAGCCACACCCACTCTCTTCCTGCTTGCAGCCTCTCTCTCTCTCTCTCTCTCTCTCTCTCTCTCTCTCTCTCTGTCCCCCTCTCTAAGAGGCAGCCTCTCCCCCTCTTTCTCTTTCTCTTCCATTTTTCCCTTTTTCCCCTCCATAACCCACCTAATAAATGTCCAACTTTACTCTGCATGGTGTGCCTATCCATCTCTCTCTCACCCACCACCATCACATGGAGACCTGGAGACCTGCCACGTGGTCTCCTGCGCTGTTCCTGCTTGGGACTGGCTGTTTTTGGAACCCCAGCAGCTTGCAACAAACCCATTTCAAAGTTTACTTAAAAATTATCCATAAAGACCTGAGTTCAGATCTCTAACATCCATTTAAACAGTCTGATCCAGTAGTTCTTGCCCATCCCTGTCATTGGGGTAGGGGGTGGCTAGGAAATGGGACTGACTGGAGACAGGATGGAAAAAGGAGATTGCTGTGTTTGTTAACATCCATCTAGCCAACAGGTAGGAACCCAGGGGCACAAACTACAGAATCAGGGAGACCTTGCTTCAAGGAAACTAGATAGCAATAAAGGAGGGCAATTGACATCCTCCCTCTGGCCTTCATGAATGGTTCTGTGCACATACACACACAAAATCTTCAAAAAAAATAGGTAAAACAAAAACATTTATTTGTCAGGAATAAGTGAGTTTTAGGCCAGCCTGGTCTATAGAGCAAATTCCAGGACAGCCCGGGCTATACACACACACACACACACACACACACACACACACACACACACACACACCCCTTTCTCAAAAAAACAAAGAAAAATTATTCTGATAGACAAACAATGAAGAATATTAAGTAGTAATTCATGCTACTCCTTGTGTATTTATTAAAATCTTGCTAATAGATCCTGGGTTCTGGTTGTTATATTTTACTGTATGTAAAAAATAACTTTTCTATATACTTCCATCTACATTTCTCATAATTTCCCAGTCAGCAAAGTATTTGAAAATAGGTCCACCTAGGAATCAGCGTTGGCACCATCAATGTTCTGTCTAATTCGCAGTGCATCTGATGAGGAGTGTTACAGGCAT